>NW_025953379.1:0-198404 GCF_018812025.1 Megalobrama amblycephala | reverse complement strand
TATGTCATCGATTCCAATGGTGTGAAGATGGACCAGGGAAGGTGGAAGCCATCACTCAATGGAAACAACCACCACCATCAAGGAGCTTCAAAGATTCCTGGGCTTTGCTAATTTCTACCGCCGTTTCATCAACAACTACAGCATGCTCAGTTCACCACTCACCTCTCTTCTCCGTAACCGGCCCAAGTCTCTGTCCTGGAACCCCGCGGCCACGGACGCCTTCCACCAGATGAAACTCGCCTTCAAGTCCGCTCCGATCCTGGTCCATCCCGATCCAAACCGACAGTTCATCGTCGAGGTAGATGCCTCTTCCACCGGGGTCGGAGCGGTACTGTCCCAGCGGCAGGGGGATCCTCCCCGACTCCATCCATGCGCCTTCTATTCCAAGAATCTATCCCCGGCGGAGCAGAATTACGACATTGGCAATCGTGAGCTCCTGGCAATCAAGCTCGCATTGGAGGAGTGGCGACATTGGCTGGAGGGAGCCAAGGAACCCTTTGAAGTCATCACTGACCATCGCAACCGCGAATATCTACGAGACGCAAAAAGGCTCAACCATCGCCAAGCCCGATGGGCTTTATTTTTCACCAGATTCAACTTCAAAGTTACCTACCGTCCAGGAGATCAAAACAACCGTGCTGATGCTCTACCTCGTCTTCACCAAGCCGATCCCGATCCGGAAACCCCAGAACCTATCCTCCTCCAGCCATGATCGTAAGCCCTATCCAGTGGGCCATCAACCAACAGATCCAACAAGAGAACCTTCTCCAACCTGCTCCGCCGGGAGGTCCAGAGGGTAGATTGTACGTTCCACCTCATCACCGGATCACCCTCTGGACTTAGCTCACTCATCTCCGGGCTCTGGACACCCAGGCAGGAGAAGGACCCTCTCGCTCCTTCAACAACGTTATTGGTGGCCATCCATGCCTCAGGACATCTCCCGGTACATCAGGGGCTGCTCAGTCTGTGCCATCGCGGATACCCCTAGGAGATTGCCTGAAGAAAAGCTTGTGCCTCTGCCCATCCCAGAACAACCCTGGACCCACATTGGAATAGACTTTATGACTGATCTTCCTTCCTCTCAAAGGATTCACCTGTATACTCGTTGTGGTGGATAGATTCTCGAAATCCTGTAAGCTCATTCCTCTCAAAGGACTACCTACGGCCTTCGAACGGCAGAGGCACTCTTTCACAACGTCTTCCGCCACTTCGGTCTACCCGAAGACATCGTTTCTGACCGCGGACCACAGTTCATCTCCCGGGTCTGGACCGCATTCTTCCGCCTCCTAGGGGTATCCGTCAGCCTCTCGTCAGGATACCACCCTCAGACCAACGGCCAGACTGAGCGGAAGATCCAGGAAATCGGGAGGTTCCTGAGAGTCTACTGCCACCGTAACCAGGACTGTTGGAGCCAGTATCTGCCCTGGGCCGAATACGCCCAGAATTCCCTCCAGCAGTCCACTACAGGGCTCACCCGTTCCAGTGTGTCTTAGGATACCAACCTCCCTTGTTTCCATGGTCAGGTGAGCCCTCGAGATCCCAGCGGTAGATCACTGGTTCCGACAGAGCGAGAGGGTCTGGGACTCAGCTCACGTGCACCTCCAGCAGGCAGTCCGGAGGCACAAGGAGCAAGCTGACGCCCGCCGACGACCCACTCCTCAATATCAACCAGGACAACAAGTTTGGCTCTCCACTCGGGACATCCGCCTCCGGCTGCCTTGCCGTAAGCTGAGTCCCGGTACATCGGACCATTCACCATCGAGAGGCAGCTGAATGAAGTGACCTACCGTCTCCAACTCCAGCACAGTACCGCATCTCACCATCCTTCCATGTTTCACTTCTCAAACCCTTCACTGACCCTTTGTCTCCTCCTTCCACAGAGCCTGGTGATGATGCCGTACCTCCTCCTCCTGCCATCGATGAAGACACCAACATCTACCGGGTGAGAGCTATCCTTGACTCACGGCGACGTGGGTCCCAACTGGAATACCTAGTGGACTGGGAGAACTACGGCCCAGAGGAGCGATGCTGGGTCAACCGCCAGGATATCCTTGACCCCAGTCTACTTACCGAGTTCCACCAGGAACATCCCGACCGTCCCGCTCCTCGAAGCCGTGGTAGACCCCGTCGCCGCCGTCATTCCCAGCCGTCAGGAGCCGCCCGTGGAGGAGGGGGTACTGTCACGGCCACACAACCTGCACCTTCAGACACGGACACTTACGCCACGCCCACTCGTTCACAATCACCGGAATACTGAACACCTGCGCATCATCACCAGAGCCCCATATAAGCACAACAGTTCCACTCACTCATTGTCTGGTCTTGCACCGATCCCTACACATCTCCTGATCTTCTCTTACCTGAACATTGTACCTGCCATTGTCTCCATCATCTTCATCCCCGGTCCTGAGTCCTCCGTCATCATCTGTGTCTCCGTCGTCATCTGCCAAGGAAAGTTATCATTGTGATTCCCATTGTCCGTTCTACGTGTCAAGATTCTCTACCTGTGTCATCACCTGTGTCTGAAACCTCTGTTAATAAACACTGTTGCACTTACCTCTTCTGTGTCCTCGTCTGTGTCTGACAGTATGTGTGTGAGAGGAGAATATATATGTATGTAAAAGGAGAATGTATGTGTGTGAGAGTAGAATATATATATGCATGTAAAAGGAGAATGTATGTGTGTGAGAGGAGAATATATATGCATGTAAAAGGAGAATGTATGTGTGTGAGAGTAGAATATATATATGCATGTAAAAGGAGAATGTATGTATGTGAGAGGAGAATATGTATGTGTGTGAGAGTGCCAGAATGAATTTTGGCTTGATTGGCTCTTCATACAAACGTGTTGTAACAGCGATTTAGATTCAAAGATTACAGGTTAGTGACGTCAGATTAATGTGGTAGGCAATAATAATAATATAAGCAACAATGAATAAAAGTAAGAGATTCAATAAAAGTAAGAGAAAACAAAGCTATACGGAGACGCAAACACCAGCAGCGAGGCAGACAGGAGCAATCGAGACAGCAGCACTGTGCTCTAAGAGATACAATTCCCTGAGAAAGCTGACAAGACAAGTAATTATAATATATTTAACATAACATGACCTTTTTTTTGTAGTGCTTATTGTGTTTAACAGTTAAATTATGTCACAAAATCACCTGTATTTTTATACCTTTCTCAGAACATAACAGAGGACAACAAAACCCAGGGAATCATGGAGAAGAGCCAGTGGGATTTGAAGCACATTCAATTTTCCTCTGGCCGGCTCACTAGGCTTGATGACTTTGTGGCCCGGTATCAGTTGAGTCACACTGCCCTCCTGAAGGAGTACGAAGACTCAGAAAGAATTTTCAAAAGAAAGGTTTGAATACTTTAATAAAGGTGTCATTGAATATGTGATGGGTAACAGTTTTAAAGTAAAAGTATATATAAAGAAAATTACATTTTTCTGTAAATGTAATCCCATAATATCTATCATAGATTCAAACTCATTACCTTTCAGTGGGAACTCACCTTTTTGAGATCCGAATAGGTCACCTATGGGATTTGCATAGATCCAATGAGAAAGTATTTTGGGAGGGGGGGGGGGATACAATACTGTTTACTGTACAGTGTTTCCTTTACTCTTAACTTTAAAAACTATGCCTAATGGGTAATATTTTATGTATTTGAGGTCTGAGATGTGGCAAACATTATTGGCATCTAATCAGCCAATATTGTCTTAAATAAAGTGCGTAGCACTTGTCTTTTTTTATAAAGACTATGTCTTTTATAACATTAGATTTTAAACCAAATTTTGATTTTGGTAAAATGCTGCAAAAATATGTAATTATAGTTTTGGATATATAGGGTAATAAAAAAGGAAAAATCCCTTAAAGTAACTAAATGAGCATGTAAAGCAAATCATTTAAAAAAAAAAATCTGTTCACAGCATGCACTTATCCCATGTTCTCAGCTTTTTTCTGCTTTACCTGTTTGCATCCCTGATGTATTGATATCTAAAATTCTAAAACATAAAAATCTAAAACAGTTGTACAAAGTTATTTCACCTTACTTTGTGCAGACATACAGTGGATCAAGAAAAGTGGAAGGAACGGCAACAGAAAAAGAGGGGGAGATATGTCACACCACTCCAGAAGCCATTTCCTTTCAAGACATCCAAAAAGAAGGTATACTGTAAATGTAAAGCTCTCATGGCTTCTACGGAATTGACAGTAATAATCTTAATCTTAACATAACACTTTTAGCTCTACTGCAGCCAAGGTACCCAGCCAGCAATGACACGTGGGGCCCAGATGGGTTAACTACGGGTTCCATGGGTACTGTGTGGGCATGGGCTTTGGCTGGGTGAAATCAGTGGGTCCCATGTAGGTTTTGTAGTACGAGTCCCACATAGGAAGCCCATATGAGCTGATTACATGGGCCCCATAAGGGACAGGCATGGGCCAAGTGGGCATGGGTTTGATCTGGGAACACATATATGGGTCTTGCATGGCATATTTATGGGCCAAGTGGGCATGGGTTTGAACTGGGAATGCACATATGGGTCCTGCATAGAATTTTTATGGGCCAAGTGGGCATGGGTTTGATCTGGGAACACATATATGGGTCTTGAATGGCATATTTATGGGCCAAGTGGGCATGGGTTTGAACTGGGAATGCACATATGGGTCCTGCATAGAATTTTTATGGGCCAAGTGGGCATGGGTTTGATCTGGGAACACATATATGGGTCTTGAATGGCATATTTATGGGCCAAGTGGGCATGGGTTTGAACTGGGAATACATATATGGGTCTTGAATGGCATATTTATGGGCCAAGTTGGCATGGGTTTGAACTGGGAACACATATATGGGTCTTGCATGACATATTTATGGGCCAAGTGGGCATGGGTTTGATATGGGAACACATATATGGGTTTTTGAATGGCATATTTATGGGCCAAGTGGACATGGGTTTGAACTGGGAATGCACATATGGGTCCTGCATAGAATTTTTATGGGTCAAGTGGGCATGGGTTTGAACTGGGAAAACATATATGGGTCTTGCATGATATATTTATGGGCCAAGTTGGCATGGGTTTGAACTGGGAACACATATATGGGTCTTATATATATTTATACAACAGTTCTGTCTGGTTCTCGAATCTGATTGGCTGATAGCCATGCGATATTTCAGCGATAACAGCACTCCTCCTACCTTTTCACCGTTCACTCCGCTTGAAGTGACCGTCATGGCGGCCGACCAAATCAACCGTAATTTTTACAAATACTACTTGTTGTACCACAAACTGTAGTTTTAATAGTTTTTTTAGGCGAGAATGTTGTTGTTTAGACCTGAAATATGTGACTCATATTTAATAACAGCGCCTATTTTACAACTTGTTTTGACGTTTTCGGAGATGTGAGCTCCAGGGCGTCAGCGGCCGTTCAGTGCTTCTGTAACCGCCGAGAACAGCTTAATCTCGGCCAGTGCTTTGTGGATTTGCCGCTGGCTCTTATAGTGGTTAAACATGAGACATAATTCAATTTGAGTATAAAGAACAGGCAGTCTTTGGTCTTTATTAATCTATTATTTGTTCCAGAGCAAGTCGAATTGTGCTATGTTAAATTTGATAATAATAAACAACGTTATGTTACATCATTATATATAGCATATTGGCTTCAACTAGACGGGACATATCCGACGAAGACTCTTCTCCGCTTTTCAAATACGTAAAACATTAAACTTTATAAACATAGGGTTTTTTGAGTAAAGAAAACGCTTTACAATTTTTTTTTTTCAAACATCAGATCTTTATTTACCTTGGCATTGCATAGAGGAGATGTCCAAACTGCATGCGCACTTCATTCACGAGGGGAGGCGGATTAATGTAATGAGGTTTGATTGACAGTTTGAGGATCCAATGGAGTTGAGAGGTTTTGTCACAAGCTCTTTAAAATCCTTTTCATTTGTTAAATATTTGTAAAACCCACATACAAGCGTAAATGGTTTTTTTTTTGTTTTTGATTTTTGTAAATAACTAGTGCTTTGTTTGACTGAACTGTACAATTGTGCTTATTTGTTGTTCAATAAATATTATTTTATATGAATATGTCCATTAGTAAGTAATATGGATTGAGTGAAAGTTACATTAATACGCCATTAGATGACAGCAACACTTTACAGGAGAATGAGTCAGTGAAGCACAAGAGACTTTTAAATTGAAAGGAACTTTTGCAAAGGAAGTTGTTTTTAGCGCTGTGGTGTTAATACAAAGATCACTTTCCTCAGAAGACATTCAAACGGACTTTTATAATGGATATAATATTATGGACATCGACTTGAAGAATGAATGTAATGCAATATATCAGACACAGGTAATAGCCTACTCTCTCTCTCTCTAATACTGTATAAAATTCAATGTGCTTCAATGAAGCGACTCGACGTTCCTTCGTTACTAGTTCTGAAGTGACGTTTAGAGTTAGTAACGGAGGCTTGGACCAACTTTCAACTTGAGATTTTAAACGTTCCTTCGTTACTAGTTCTAAAGTGACGTTTTAGAATTAGTAACGGAGGCTTTGTCCAACTGACAACTTGAGATTTGAATCCGTGGCGGAAGGAAGTAGTGCTGCACAAAAGAGGGTTTTAAAGACACTCCGTTGTTGTTCTTATTTATTTACACACTCGTGCCGTCGAACTGTTGTATAAACGCAATATCACACTCGTAGCCGTGCGATATGGCTGTATATCAGCACGCTGTGATTACCTACGGCACTCGGCCTGCGGCCTCGTGCCTACGGACGAATCACAGCGTTTGTTATTGCTCATATATCTATGGGTAAAAAAGAACATCGACAACATAAACGCTATGACTGTTTTGAATGTATTTTTTGGAGAAATGTTTTGTTTTCTTTTTTTCAGACATTTTTAAAAAATATGTATTTTTTATTTATTTACCGGTACGTTGTAAAATTTAAATTGTTAAAGATGATGTTTGTTGTTCAATGTATTATATAATGAGTGTATTTTGTATTGTATTTTTGGAGGGTTTTTTTTCAGAGATTTTTTTAAAATATATTTTTTAGTTTACCGTATGTTGTGACATTGTTTTTAAAGATAATTTTTGTTGTTCAATTTAATATATTTCTTGCAGTTCAAAGCATCAAGTGTCTTGTATTTATCTTGTACTTACATTCATTCTTCGTTTTTCATTTTTCTTAGATTGTTTCATTAAATAAATGGTTGGGCTTACCTTGCATGAATTGCCCAGTTAGGACCAACATAAGATCCTTACAGATCCCACTTAAAACCCATCTGGGCATCCACGGCTGGCCCCCATGTGGATCCCGGTTGCAAACCCACTTTAAACCCCTTTGGGCAGGTGGGGCCCAAATGGGTTTGGCATAAATTGCCCAGTTAGGACCCACATAAGACTCTTACAGATCCCATTTAAAGCCCATCTGTGTAGCCATGTTGCAAGCCCACTTTGGACCCCTTTGGGCAGGTGGGGCCCAAATGGGTCTGACATGAATTGCCCAATTAAGACCCATGCAGTACCTTACAGGTCCACTTTTAGTACATCTGGGCTTCCACGGCTTGCCCAATGTGGATCCCGGGTGCAACAATTTATTTAAAACTGGAAATCAAAAGTCGGAAGCACTGTTACATGAGGATACATAATAATGTAATCTGTTTTTAAACACTGTTGATAGGTTGATTCCTCAGTGCCTAAGAGTCCCATTGGGAAACAAAAGGCTTCACCACAGCCTAGTTTATCCCTGCAGGGAGGCAAAGAAGAAAAGGAAAGGCTGCATGGAAAAGCTGTAGTTCAGCCTGGAAAGGCTGTAGTTAAGGAACCTTCCAAGAATGAAAAAGCTGCAGTTCAGGAACCTTCCAAGAATGAAAAAGCTGCAGTTCAGGAACCTTCTAAGGATGGAAAAGCTGCAGTTCAGGAACCTTCCTAGAATGAAAAAGCTGCAGTTCAGGAACCTTCTAAGGATGGAAAAGCTGCAGTTCAGGAACCTTCTAAGGATGGAAAAGCTGCAGTTCAGGAACCTTCCAAGAATGAAAAAGCTGCAGTTCAGGAACCTTCTAAGGATGGAAAAGCTGCAGTTCAGGAACCTTCCAAGACACAAGTAACCCCACAGCATCAAGTAAGAAGGCTTTCTAGTATCAAGAGTTATAAATACTAACTTTTAAAGGTTATTATTTGTATGAACATTCAAAAGAAAGGATATATTTGTTAAAACAAAAACAAACTGAAACACATTCAACTTGATGTTTAACAATGTGTCATATTTGGTTAAAATGTATGGCATGCAGCTCACCTCCTGGTGGAAAAGAAAAGCCACAGAGGTTGTGGTGTCTGTGATCCCCACACAACACATAGGACAAATGATTAATATTCATCACAAAGAGCTCCGTTCACTTCAACCACACCGGTGGTTATATGGCGAGGTATAGTGTGCATTTCATTCTCTTAAAAATGTAGTTATACAAGCTGTAGTTTATAATTTTTACAATTATAAATCTGTACTTCTATTTTTACACTGCAGCTACCACCATTTGGTAATATGGAAAAAAAGATGAACTAATCTGTAAGAAGGTCAATTTTGGACAAAGATAGTTCCTTAACTAGTAATAAATAATTACAAAATGAGATTAGGCTCATTAAGAACTATCAATGAATGATAACAAATAACAAACAAATTCTGAATTATCACCGCATTAACGTATCTGAGATTTTACCAATTGTATATTTTTTACTCTTTACATGGTCAGTCAATGCATTTCTATTTACCCAGTAACTATGTAGGAATTAATACTGACCTTAGCCAATTGGAGGAAAAAAAAAAAAAAAAAAAAAAAAATCACATTTAGGTCAATAATGGTTTCGGCAGATTGACTATGTAACCTGAGAAAGTAGAAAAGGACCATATACAGATGAAAATTATTTATTTATTATCTCTGACCCAAGTTAATCTTGTGATTAATAATTCATTGGAACAATAATTTGTTTGATGTCTTCTTAACATTGTATAGTAAATTTATAATGCTTAAAAGAAATAATAACATTTCCCCCACATTTCTCATTTAGATAATTGAATGCCTGTTTCATCTTGATGTCAACCAGTTGGAGATGGGGAACTCCATATACATTCTCAATCACTACAGAGCATGGGTGATTCTGTGAGGGGAAAGCTCGCAGCTTGTCCGGCACAGTTTGCCAAAGGTAATCAGTGGTTGCATGGACTAGAGTGTGGATGTGCAATGCTGGGAGAATTATTGTATGCCTTACAAATGAAAATGAATAAAACACAGTCGCAGTACTACATAACAATTTACAGCGAATTGGCCAGCTTTCTATATTGCTTTATAAATGTAAATGTATAAATGATGGTTAACAATGCAAAGTTAGTTATTTTTTAACTTCTTTATTAGGTCAACTTTGACAATTACCAGGCGATTCTTTCATTTGTGAACATCAGCAAGGTCCACTGGAAGCTTCTGGTGAATATCAGAATACCTTTCATTATTTGCAGTGTCTGGTGCATTATTAAAAGATGTACTGAATATTAGTGGCATTTTTCCCCTTATCTTTTTCAGTACATCAATGCTGTCAACCACGCAGTGTACCTGGTAGATCCGTCTAAAAGCTCCACAGAAGAAGCTGATTCCAATTATGCTGGACAAAAATTCAGGTTTTAATTTCATGACTCATTAAATCTACTAGCCACATTCTATCACTATTTGCATGTAGTTTTGCAGCACTGAAGAGATAATAAAGATAGAATATTCATTGATTCACATTCACTAAAAGGGTTACACCAAATTTTAACCCAATAGCCAGGCCAACAGGTTAAAGAAATTCAGTATATCATATAATTTTCCTGTATCACAAAGTATTTACCACCAGTATGCTTGATGGTAAAATTAATTAAAAATCAAAATTTATCAAGATATTACAATATTGTAAAGACTATATATTATTTTAAAGTAGTTCATTTATTTACATTCCATACCTTGTAGGTCATAGCAGAATGCTTGTGACTTGTATTGGGAAAGGAGATGCAAATCATTTGTTTTGTTATGGACTTAGAAATGAAATTAAGAGTTTACGAGAATTACTTGTATTTAGTCTTTCCATGCTAATAATAAGAGTTAATATGTTTAGAATATATTATTCTTGGAAAGAAAAGCTTTCTGTAATCTTTCACTATTTAATACATGTTACTGTTATGCATCACAGTGAGTACTTAGATGAGGAAAACATGCCATGGAAAAACAGACTGGGTGGGCATAAAATGGAAAGCAGGTGTTCTGACACATCCAGTCCAACATAATACCAGTAGCTGTGGGGTCATTGTCATCTTGGTGTGTGAAGTTCTGTAATTCCTATCTCTCTTTTCTTTATTAAATTATGTTAATGTTTTGTTTTAACATTTTACACAACTTGACAGTACGAAAACACAAAATAATTTGGGTATTATAGTTAGAAAATGCTGCCCTATGCTGGAGTCTGATGCAGTCCACATGATATCTTTTAATATTATTTGTAGGATTATTACTAAACGAAGCACATTAAATGACCAAAACACTCCACATTCAAAAGATCAAAGAGAATCAACTCATTCCCTCACCAAGACCTACATGAATCACAATATTGCTGAAAGATCCTGTTCTCCAATTGCCACCATTTGGAGACCATTTACTGAAGGGACAGATCAAAAAGACTATCTCTCACTTTGTTGACGAAGGAATAATAATAATAATAATAAGTTTTATTTATATAGCGCCTTTCCAGAGCTCAAGGACGCTTTACAGTGAACAATTAACAGGGAAGAGATAATACAAGTAGACAATGATGAGAAAAAATAATGGAAGTATACAGAAAAATAGAGTCAAGTACAAAATTACAAAACAGGACTTAAGAGACATAACATTCAGAGAAATAATAGTAATAATGCAGAGTAATCAATTAATCAAATCAGGGGTATAGCATTCAGAAAACAGGTGAGTTTTGAGTAATGATTTAAATTCAGAGATATTACTGACACAACAGAGTGAGCGTGGGAGAGAATTTAATAACACTGAATGATCTGCCCCCCATTGAAGAGAGGCAATGCCGAGGGACAACGAGAAGGCCAGAGTCAGAGGAACGTAGTGAGCGAGTTCGGAGTGTAGGGGACGAGCATATTACAGAGATAAGGGGGAGCCAAACCATGCAAAGATTTAAAAGTGAGCAGGAGAATTGTGAATTTAATACGGTAGGCAACTGGAAGCCAGTGGAGATCAATCAAAATTGGGGTGATGAGCAGAACGCTTGGTATGGGTGAGTATTCTAGCAGCAGAGTTTTGAATGTATTGTAATCTGGAAATGGAGCTGGCAGGTAGACCAATGAAGAGGGCATTACAGTAATCGAGGCGTGATGAGACAAATGCATGGATGACAGTTTCAGCATCTTTGGTACTGATGAAGGGACGGAGTTGGGCAATGCGACGTAGGTGAAAGAATGCAGATTTGGTAATAGAGGTAATATGAGACTGAAAGGAAAGGGTGGAGTCAATGATTACACCTAAATTTTTAACAGTATTGGATGTTTTGATATGAAAACCATCAATTTAACAGGTGAGATTTGTAGAAATATGGCTAGTAAGTGAGGGAGTTCCAATGAAAATAATCTCAGTTTTGTCCATGTTGAGTTTTAGAAAATTTGAATTAAGCCAATTTTTTATTTCTTTAACACAAGCAGAGATTTTGTCTGTTTGGGGAGGTAGAGTAGGTGTGCAGATTGAGTATAATTGAATGTCATCAGCGTAAAAATGATAGTTAAGACCGTGACGTTGTAAAATCTGACCAAGTGGTATGATGTACATCTAAAAAAACAAACAAACAAACAAACAAACAAAAAACCCTGTTGGGCCTGAATATTAATAATACAGAAAATGTCCTTGGAAAATAAAACAGACTTTGAATGAACTTAGGCATGCGTTACAGTACGAAAAGTTTGTTCTGTACTGTTGAGAAGTCACATTTCTGGATGGCTGCATCTATGGAGACACACACAGTTATAGTTAAAAAACAAACCAAAAGAAGAGCAGAAACAAATGAGCATTTACAAATGATCTCATTTGAGGCCACACACTTAGCCCCATTTACACGTACATGGTTATTTTGAAAGACGGAGACATTTCCCTTCGTTTGCGCCCTTCGTTTACACGCAAACGGAGAATCGCCTCTGAAAACGAGTCTTTCTAAAAACTCCGGCCAGACTGGAGATTTTGAAAATCTTTGTTTGCGGGTTTGTATGTAAACTGAGAATTAGTTACTCATGAAAACATTGGTGTACTTTATCAGTGATGAATGATAAACACAGGCAATAAAGCCACTGCTATGTAAACAAGACACCCTGCTCAAAGTAAAATACTATACCTGTTAGTCTCCCCAGTCAAATGCAGCAATTTTTGATGTGAGACTCAATACTTTTGGGTTGACAGCGTACACTCGCTTTTTCTCTCTCTTTTCCACCTTGGTACCTTTGTGAGGATTTATCCTGAAGATGCACCTTAAAAAACAAAAAACAAAAAAAAACAAAACAATAATAGTAACAATAACCTTAATTTCTGCAACATTTCTTACCTAGTAAATGCAGCCGATGTCTTACCTTTGCAGGAATTCTAGCGTGGCCCCCAGTTCTACAGGGTAACTGATGTTCAGTATGTAGTAGAGGGAAAACATCAGACACAGCGCCTCAGTAAATCTCAAAAGATGGTCATTCACAATCATCCTGGTCTACTGCTACCATGTATAAACTGGCTGTCAGTGGGTTCTCTCCTGTGAACAAACAAAAGTCAGCGAGCAATAACAGAATGTGAATTCTGCAGGTTTCATATCAAGTCAACCAAACTTACTAATTTAGTGGTGTAAGATTAAAAGTGAAGTGATCACATTAAATGATACCCACCACACACTACTATACATGGAGTAGGTGGAAGCTTCTCTTGGCATATATCATTGGGAACACAAGTGTCTTCTACCTATCACAAGAAACTGGTCTTGGTCATTTTTGAAATGGGCAAGCAGCAACATCACTGCCCCACAAACATGATCCCCTCCAGTCTGAATCTTGCTGAGGATTCTCCCTGCTCTGCTCGCTCTCTCTGTGCACTGAAACTGAAAGTATTCCAATATTCTTCTGAATTTACTGGAAGTGGCTTCTTCAAAGCTGTCGTTCATGTCAATGCCAGTGAGCTCTTTAAAGTGTGCTTTCATTCCTGCTGTCTGGAAGAGATATGGCCACTCATCAAGTAACTCTGAGGTTTCCTTTCCAAATTGGATGTCATTTCTTTGGGAGGTGTAGGTAGCGGTCATCAAGTTGTAGATGGTCTTTACATTGCTTTCCTTATTTTGAAACATTTCAAGCAATTTCGCTTTTTTTTCTTGCTGCAATTCAGAAGCTTCTCCAAGCTGGAAACTGGGGTTCTGAATTTATACAACCATACTCCGATTTCCGTTTCTTTGACTTTTCTGGCATATCACAAAGTGATCTAGTGGTAGTTTTTGCTCTTTTTCAAATTATCAATTCGACAGACTAGTTGTTTAATGAGAGAGTCATATCCACTTCCTACAATCTGGGAATCAATTTCATCTCTAAAGGACTTTGGGTATGCAATCGTAATTTTTCGGGCGATTTCTGATACATGTTTTTTTGATGGACGTTTACTGACTTCCAGGATTTCAGAAGCAACAGTGCGAACCAACTGTCTTCTCTCAGAGCAGCTCGGCCTTTCCTCCACTTTTAATCTTCTTCATAAAACTTGCTGGCATTTTTTCCCACGGAACAACAAAATCATACTGCCAGTCATTGTCAGGAACCAAAGTTTCAGTGCAAGTGTCACCTAAAGGATAAACCAATGTCCACATGTTAAGAGAACGAACAATTAACATTTTTAAATTGTAGCATTCAGTTCTCAATATTCCCATTTTCTTTGCAAATTGGGAATGAAATTATTGTCTGCTTCTTCTAAAAATCATATACACTGCTGAGCCATTACATTGTGACCACCCAGTGTCAGTGTTACAATTGCAGTTCAAAGAGTATTATATTATATTATATTATATTATATATATATATACACACACACATACATAACCTGAGGACCAGCTTTCTGTCAGGAGTACTTGGTGTCCGAATGGGTGACCAAATGGGGAAAATAGTGAATGCCAGTGTATGTTTGATGAAGGACAAACTGTGATGGCAAACTGTGGACAAGCTGTAGACGATTGTTCGTTGTCTGGCCATCCACACACCACTTTTGAAACACTCACAAGGCGAGTCATTTCCGAGACCGAAGATCTGAGGCACCGTACCAACACAGTTTGTCCTTTATCAAACTTCGGCAGCTTTTCCCATTCTGACACCTATGAGCACCTATATATAACCTCAGGTAGTGTGCTTTTATAGACTGCTCTGTGAACTGCTCTAAGCATGAATTAACAGAATTGACAAATTACATGTCTTGCTTTCAAAATTTTTGTTGCTAGTTTAATGTTTAAGATCAGATTTTGACTCACATCTTTCAGCTGAAGTGCTTGATGAAGAGGAGCATCCAGGACCAGGTGAACCTGATGCATCAGAGGTGTATTCAGCAGATGGATCATTTGTACACTTTTGCTGAGTGGAGGCAACAACTAAACGGCATAAATAAGAAAACTCGCATTGATGCCATACTGTTGAAACGTCAAACAAACACTGACATCCTGCGCACTACATAAAGAATACAAAATACAGAATGACAAAGACTGGTGTATTATTTGTCAATTCAAGTGAATGCATGTCATACATATTTGTATGTAAACCATTGATTTGAAAACTTAGTTGGGATTTGGGCAATTAGTTTTCTTGCTTCAATTGGTTTTAGGAAGCCAGCTAGATCCTGTTCTTTCAGAAACTGAAGGTCATCGATGGTCTCCACACCTAGGCTTTTCAAACCCTCTATGGCTAGTGTTGAAGTTCTTGGGTTTGGGAACAAATTAGCAACGAACTGCAAAAGTGCATCCATCACTGCTAGGAGAGGAGAGATTTTTCTTCTACAGATTAACAACGCTGTGCTTGAGTGTCATTACATTTAGTCCCATAAAACTATATTCATTTAAGGGATAATAATCCAGACAATCTTCAGCATTCACACAAATCATTTCCTTTGTTGCAGGCAAAATCTCAAAAAGTCCATAATCAGACAAATATAATGCAGAGTGGGGAGTCACAAGGAAGGTCACTTCGTCGCCTTTAATGAAAATCAGCTCAATCTGTCCTACTTGCAAAATAGAATGAACCTCTTCACATTTAAGGCAAATAAAGTTTCCTTTCCTATAAAGAGTACCCTTGTACTCTCCCTGGGTTGCAGAGTCTGGTTCATTTAGTATCCTTGTCTCAACAGCTTTGTGCACAGCATCACTGTACAAATGAGGAGTGTATGTAGTCAAGTCAGCGCTTTTAAGCTTTGGCGAAAAAAATGACTGAGTGCAGATATGCTTGAAGGTGTTGATGATTGTGTGCCAATGTCTGTTCTGTGCCCTTCTTGCACTTCTTTTAAAGTAGGAATGTTTGCTTTTGAATCTCAATGACCATAAACGTTTGTGGTATGAACGCACAAATCGGATCTGAACAGCTGTGATACACAGTGTGGACGTCAAAAACTTTGGATTCGAGTTTGGACTGAACATTGTTTTTGAACTTATATCAGTTTATATCTGAACTTTAACAAAACATGTAAATGTAAACCATGATAATTTTGTCACAATGATCACGATATGTAATTTTCACACCATTTCACCTCTAGCCTCAATCTGCTCATTGATTTCTAACCTGCACCTGAACCACAAATGACAAGGTGAATATTTTTCACTGGTTTCATCAAATATTATTCACTTATTATTCACACTTCCCCTGCTGACTTTCCTCGATATGACACACACATGAAATGATTATTGATGTAAAATGTTTCAATCAGGACTTATTTTTGCTTGATTTAATGTTCAATTACTGCTTTTTATGTTCAGGTATGTTAAATATTAGTACAGCACTTTTGAGCATGAACAGAAAAAAATACTTTCATTGTTCTCTATTCAGAAGAAGATATTGAGTTTAATGCTGCACAAAATATTCTCTATTTCTGTAGAGCTGGACATTTTAATAATGATCAAATGACTGAGTTCAGCTTTGAGAATAAAACCAACCTGTTTGTTTCCACAGTATCTTCATGTTTCACTCTGAATGTTTCTTCAATCTTCATGTCTTTACTCTCTTCTTTAATCTTATTTTCTTCAGTTTCCTCTTTAATAAACTCCCTCTTTAAGAAGGGAGTAATTAACAGAGTTAATGGTCTTAAATGGACCTGTTCAAAAAAAAAAAAAAAAAAAAAAAAACTGCAACGCTGCAAATTAATAAACTTCATATTTTGGCTGTATGACAAATGAAAATGTTTACATGTTTAGTTAGTGTTTGTTGTTCTCGTTCATGTTCACTGTTTGAGCAGCACGTGATTCACTGAATCATTTCTCAAAGTATTTGATTAAATTGACTCGGAGTTGAAAAGTTCAGTTTCTCCATCATGACTCTCCAGAGACTGAACTCGTGTTCATGATAAACTGATTTATGATATATAGAGAGAGAAATGAGACGCAGGTTTACTGTTTCTCATCAGTGGATATGAGTTTTACTCACACAAATATCCTTCATTACAGTTAGATAAATAAATCAACATTAAATAGAACATAAACTAATATTGCACAAAGCTTGTAAAAAACAACTATAAATCACTGAACTGTCTTCATCGATTTAAACAGCATACATTTCTTAAAACAAACCTTTATTCAGCAGAATCACAACAGACTGCGGCGCAGTCTTATGACGTCACTCCAAAATAAAAGTCCTGTTCAGACGCTGCATTGTCTACAATCACAAAAGTGCATAGAAATCTAACCATATTTATCAGATAATCTTTCTAGTAAAACTCAAACAGTGACAAAATGATACAAACCAAATGTTGTATGAGTTCATCAGAGTTCATTCATGTGTCCAAATTGAAACACATTTAATCTCAGTGTGTTTCACCAATATAAAAATGTGGACAAGTTCATTTGATCCTAAACATGGGTATAAAATGTGTAAAAAGTTATCTTTCAAGAATCAGTTTAAGTAAAAGATGCATCAAAATTAAATGCAATTCATTCAATACTAAAAGTATTGCTAAAAGGTTCAGTGACTGAACCTTTATTTAATAACAAATATGTGAAAGATTACATTTTTAATTAGACTGAACTTCAGTCTAATTAAAAATGTAATCTTTCACATATTTGTTATTAAATCAATAGCAAGAAAAGTCTTCGTTGTTAACAGCCCGTTTGGGCACTCAACTATTTTCACAAAGTACAAAAACAACTTCCTCACACCTAAAACTCATCAGTATTATGTTAAACAATGTATTATATACAAACTGTAACATATTTGATGTATTTATATCAGGGCCGAGCCAGGCTCTGTTGGTGCCATAGGCGAGATTTTAGATTCTTGCTCCCACACATTAAAGAACGACGTGTCAAAAACCTCTCGCGAGGGCGAGGCGGCCTTTTCGGATTCTGCAGTCGAGCGCAGTTGCTCTCCACCGACTGCTCTGACCAAAAGCACGATGGGAAACGACTTGCTGACGACACAGCTTAAAGCTTATAGGTTAAAACAACCGTGATGTATTGAATCTCTTTTAAAATGTTTGATTTTAAAACTTTAATACCATGATTTTATGCGTATAAATTATGTGTGAATATTCCAAAAGTCTCTGACAGTGTGATCTCTCTATGGGTTATGTGATTGTTATCATACTTATAAAAATATATAAAAACATGTCTGTAATTAAAATAAAAATGATTGATACACACATCCTTCGAATGGAAATAAATAACAAGTACTCTGGATGTCTTCTTCATTATGTTTATTTTCATATAAAAGCAACAGAACGTAAATTACATCCAGTTTATCAGCAACACTGCGCACAAGTGTGAATCCCGCGATATCCGCCTTTGATCTCGCAGGTGTCTGATGCACTACGAGAACGGAGATCTGTCCATCTTGCCTGCACTTTTTTCACTCCTCCCCTCACTGCAGCGCCTACTCTCGGCTGAACTTCAGGCGAGGCTAGGCGCATCTCAAACAAGCCTATTGTATATAATGGGGAGATAAGAGGGTCTGTATCTCTTACCATTGGAGAAAGCGCAATGGCTAACTTATCACGTGTGGCACCTCTCAGTCTATCGTGTAATGGCAATGACGTCAGTCACAAGTTAAAATCTACATATAGTTCCCAACGAAAGTATTGTTTAGTGTAAAACATGCTGAAGATCAGCAAACAGGCTGTCCATTAATTAAATGATTAGCTATTTCCCCACAAAAGCTGTTTAATCAGCATAGTGAAGCCTCTCATCCATTGACTTCCATTCAGAAAACAGCCTCTGTTCTCGTTCCCTGCGTACCGCGGGGGGCGGAGCGTTAGCTTTAGCCGTTACGCTTTTTTGGCTAAAGGTTGCAGGCTTGCCTTCCAGTGGCTTTGGCCATGCACTTCCTCTCTCTCACTGCCGAGTATTGGTTAGCGTTCATCATGGTTTAGCTGATAGATACTTTACGGAGCCACTCATAGTGTCTAAAGTCAGTCTAGGCTGGCTGTTTGCCCTACGTTTTGATCCGGTGTTCGGACTGTTCTCTGCCTGCCCTGGGGCTTCATGTACAAAGACTTGTGTTGAATTCATACTAACGCATTGCGTACAGACAAAGCTGTAAATTTGCGTACGCACTAAAAACAAAACAAAACAAAAAACAGATATATGAATCTCTGCATACGAAGGATCCCACGCATATTCTCTTTGTACATCCCAATTAACATAAAATTGAGAGCACATGCATGAGCACAACACCCCACCTAATCTCCTCCCTTAATTAAATCAATTTTAATATGGTAATGAGTCCATTTTGGCAAAAGCAAGCAGCAAGAAATGAAACTCCAAAGAAAGTGAATTGGAGGTGCTACTATTGGAGGTAGAAATGAAAAAAAAAAATTATTTGGAACTTTGTCTTCCAGAATTAATAACAAAAGAAAAAAAAACGAGTGGGAGAATTTGGCTGATGCCGTCAATGCAGTGGGATCTGAAAATTGCAAATGACCTTAAAAAGAAATGGTCTGATGTAAAGGTGGAAGTTAAACGGAGACCTGCTGCGCACTGACAAAGTGTGGGCAGAACAGGCGGTGGTAAAGGGGTGAATGAACTTACACCCTTTGAGCAGAGAGTTGCCTCAATTATGGGTGACACTTTGCTCTCTGGAGTAGTATCTGTTGCTGTGAGAGACTCAGATTTACTACAGGACTGCCACGAAGGTAACCAACTACTCAGTACACATAGCTTACCTATTTAATTTTCAAATGCATGCAATGTAGCTGACCAAAGGTACACCAGAGATTTTAACGTATCCATTGCATTTATGGCAAATGCGTGTACCCATTAATAAGGAACGGACTCAAATCACAGTTAACATGTGCCTGTGTTTATTTAGACTCATGTGGTGCAACAGCCGGAACATCCACTGGCACGCACTCTGAATCCGCCCCTCCTGAGCAGCCAGCGCCCACTGTGCCCAGTGTCTCCAGTGTTCCTGGCATTTCCAGTGCTCCTCCCAGTGCTGAGGCCCATCCGTCTGGCCGCGTCTTGACACATGCTGTTCTGGAGTCACAACAGCAAATCATTATGGCCATCGGAGAAATTAATAGTCACCTGAAAAATATCACTGATGCACTCAGACATAAGCCACTATATATATATATATATATATATATATATATATATATATATATATATATATATATATATACACATTACGTTTCAGCATAACACGTTCCAGCGTTACTCGTCGTAATTATATTTTTACTAGTAACTATATATAAAGAGCTATAAATAAAGAGCTCTATAATTTAATTTGTACTAGTATCAATTATGATTGTAGAGCTCTATAATTCAATTTTTTCTAGTAACAATTCCAATTAGAGAGCTCTACAATTAATTTATTACTAGTAAGAATTCAATTGCAGAGCTCTGTAATTCAATTGTTACTAGTAATAATCCAATTGTTACTAGTAATAACCCAATTGCAGAGCGCTACAATTCCACTAGAGAGCTCTCTAATTCAATTGTTACTAGTAAAAACTGAATTATAGAGCTCTCTAATGGAATTGTAGAGCTCTGCAATTGGATTATTACTAGTAATAAATGAATTGTAGAGCTCTCTAATTGTAATTATTACTAGTAACAACTGAATTACAGAGCTCTGTAATTGTATTCTTACTAGTAACAACTGAATTGTAGAGCTCTATAATTCAGTTTTTACTAGTAACAATTCCAATTAGAGAGCTCTACAATTCATTTATTACTAGTAATAATCTAATTGCAGAGCTCTACAATTCCACTAGAGAGCTCTCTAATTCAATTGTTACTAGTAAAAACTGAATTATAGAGCTCTTTAATTCAATTCTTACTACTAATAATTCTAATTACAGAGATCTATAATTGTATTATTACTAGTAAAAACTCCTATTCATGAGATGCAAAACAGATTGCAGATGTCCCGCCTACAAAAGTGCGTTTCAAAATAAAAGCCCTGTAGCGTGGTTCTAAAGTATCCTGAAATATTTTACAGACTTAGGTAATATATTAATCATGTTCACATTAAAGTAAAATTATGATGCCTGAGATGAAAGCCTATATTTATTTAGTCGTTATATTCATTCACCTTTGTATATTGGTAAAGCTAAGAGCCAAGAACACTCCATATCACTAGACATAATATAGGGTGAAATGCCCTAAATGTGCTTAATGTGGGACACCTAAGGTTTAGTGTTTGTAGGTCCTGCATAAATGCATGAATGTCCAGTCATATGAGACTGTAGCAATCATCAGAAAGGAGGGACCTTGTGTGAAAGCCACCCAAAGTGTTTTGACAAACTTGATATTAAGGAGTATAAATTCATTTTAAATATTTACAGTGTTTAGTATTGTTATGCAATAATAGAATGATTGTGTTTGTTGTTTAGTAAAATAGAAAACATTAGGCCAAATAGTCTTAAACTTTTTTTAAAATTGTGACTCGAGGTTAAATCTAGCCTAAAGTTTGTTCAAGTTTTTTTTTTTTGTTCTTTTTTTCTCCACAATTCAGTTGTTACTTGTAAGAATACAATTGCAGAGCTCTATAATTCAATTAGAGAGCTCTACAATCATAATTGTTACTAGTAAAAACTGAATTATAGAGCTCTATAATTGTAATTGTCACTAGTACAAATTAAATTATAGAGCTCTTTAATTTAATTGTTACTAGTAAAAATATAATTGCGACGAGTAACGCTGGAACGTTTTTAGACTGAAACGGCCTTCCATACAAGTGATGCTTGCTGAAAAATGTATGCTGTATTTTAATGTCTTAAAATGAGTGCTAATTGTGGCTTTATATTCATCAAGGCGCTGTCAGGCAGTCGAAACCTTCTGCGTCAGAGGCCGAAATAAAGAAATACATGGGCAGCTATCTCCGGTCTGCTCCTGATAGATATGGGGGTATGGGACGGCAAAAGGGGAAAACGGCCATTGAGGTCTGTTCTGAATAAGTAGAATGCACCTACTGTTTATCTACAATGTTTCTGTTCATTAATTTGTTTATCTACAAAAAAAATTACAAATTAACTTGCTCTTTGTTTTTAAAGGTCTTGAGAGCTTTGATGTAAAAACCTGTAATATGTCTGTCGTGATGACACAAAATGCAATATTGTTCATCAATTAAGATTTATATCAGATTAAAATTTATATATAAAATTCTGATATAAACCAGTGGATTTAATAAAACATGTCTTGCATTTAATACTGTTTTGTCATTATTCTTGTGGTCTAGAATAGGACATCAATGTGTTAAAAAATGGTTTAAAAAAATGCAAATCAAATGAATGTCAAAACTTGACGTCAATTTAATGTCAAGTTTGACATCAATTTGATTTGCATTTTTGGACCAATTCTTTGATGACTATGTTTGACGTCAATTTGATGTCTATTTTACATCAATTGCCCGCTGGGATTGGAATTCAGTTTCTTTAATGTAGAAATGATTTGTTCTAAAACTACATATTTCTTATCTAGGCCTACTTTAGACTATTTACAGTGAAATTCGTTTATAAATGAAACTATATTTTTGTACAATCAGTGGAATTCAGTTTCTTTATGTAGAAATGAGTTATTCTAAAACTATACAAATACTTAAAACTTATCTAATGTGTGCATTGCTTGTTTGGAGTAAGTGTGTGTGTTTGTTTTTATTACATAGTGGGGTCCTCAGCCTGGTCGCGGAACTGCACCTCTACACACACATATGACGTCATATATGAAGGTACACATTTTTTCAACTGCTCATGCGCGACTCGCTTAATTAAACGACAAAAACAACTTTAAACAGTGTCTGTCAACGGGCAAAGTACATTCTTACAGGTAATTAACCTATTTGTAAATATTATATTACATAATTCAATAAATAAACATCACAAATGCTAATTATTTATAAGAATGTTCATGTGGTGGAGTTTTCTAGTGAGATAAATTAACGTTAAAGTTTTTATCAGAATCATAATGAATGTCGAATGAACTATTGATAAATTAAAATTTCACGTCGTTATACAATTTAAAGTGTTTACTTGTGCGTATTGTAAAGTGTTATAAACTGCGGCATGGCGGGAGATTGTGAGACCACGTGACATCTCTGAATCACTGGAACCGGAGGAACGACGGGAGACAGCCTGTTGAAATGAGACCGAGAAGAATAAAACCATTAAAAGAAGCGGAAGATCATCGACAAGACCGACGCACTGGAGGCCAAACACATCAGTGATTATAAAGGTGTCACGGTATGCACACAAACAAGATGGTAAGATCCAAGCGCAGCATTTATTGGGCAATCCACAGTCGTACATCCAAAAAACAGGCAGGGGTCAAAATCCAGATATCAGTCCACAAAACAAAAAGCCAGAGATACAAAATGTGCAAGTAACAATACAACAAACCACAACCAAGGACAGAAACAACTGAGTATAAATAGACAGACACTAATGAACAAACGCAAAACTGCTGGGTGCAATGACATGGGATAATGAGTCCAGGAGGTGAGTTATGGGTAATGTAGTTCAAAAGGTGAGACAATAATCCATGTTGGAGTGCCCTCTAGTGGTTAACCTGGGCACTCCAATTCGTGATCATGACAGTACCCCCTCCTTACGGAGCGGCTACCAGACGCTCCATGAAACAAAAACAAAAACACGACTCTCAGGAGGGAGGTGGACTGGAGGAGGACCAGGGGGAGGGACGGTGGGCCAGGACCAGAGCCCCTGACAGAAGGCCAGGGAGGAGCCGGAGGAACAGACCACAGAGTCTCCAAAAAGGTCAGGGTCCTGTCTGAATGCCAGGGCGGCGCTGGAGGAACTGACCAGGCGGGTTCCAGCGGTTCAGACGGCCGAGGCAGTGGCAGCAGGGCAGAAAGCCAGGGCGACGACGGCAGGGCAGAAGGCTTGGATGGCGGCGGCAGGACAGACGGCCTGGGTGACGGCGCCAGGGCTGGCCAAGGGTGCTCTGTGGCCATATAAGGGAGAGCGGACAGCTCGGTGACAGCCTCCGTGGGCATATCAGGGAGAGCGGACAGCTCGGTGACGGCAGCAGGCTCAGGCTGGGGCTTCTCTGGGACGCCAGCGGGCTCAGGCTGGTGCTGCTCTGGGACGACAGCAGGCTGCTCGGGCTGCTCTGGGACGATAGCGGCCTCGGGCTGGTAGACTGCTCCAAAGTCCATAGAGCTCGAGTTCATCCTCAACGCACGCAGGACAGCCAAAACATAAAAAGTGAAAACAGCCCTCTTGGCCATGACAGGACTGACAAGGAGAACAGGCTGCTCTGGAACAACAGCAGGTTGCTCTGGAACGACAGCAGGCTGCTCTGGGATGACAATGGACTGTTCTGGGACGACTGCAGGCTCCTCCGGGACAACAGCGGGTTCAGGCTGGCAAACAGGTCCACGATCAAAGGAACCTGAGTGCATCCTCCAGGCACGCAAGACCGCCAAAACATAAAAAGTGAAGACAGCCCTCTGGGTCATCACAGGACTGACAGGGAAAGCATGCGGGACTGGAGTGGACTCACTGGCTGGAGCAGACTCACTGGCTGGAGCTGACTCACTGACTGGAGCAGGCTCATTGGCTGGAGCGGGCTCTGGAGTGGACTCATTGGCTGGAGTGGACTCACTGGCTGGAGCGGCTGGAGCAGACTCACTGGCTGGAGCGGGCTCATTGGCTGGAGCGGGCTCACTGGCTGGAGCGGGCTCATTGGCTGGAGCGAGGCTCACTGGCTGGAGCGGGAGCTGGAGACTCACTGGCTGGAGCGGGCTCACTGGCTGGAGCAGACTCACTGGCTGGAGCGGGCTCACTGGCTGGAGCAGACTCACTGGCTGGAGCGGGCTCATCACTGGCTGGAGCGGGCTCACTGGCTGGAGCAGACTCACTGGCTGGAGCGGGCTCATTGGCTCACTGGAGCTGGAGCGGGCTTCACTGGCTGGAGCGGGCTCATTGGCTGGCTCACTAGTGGGCTCACTGGCTGGATTGGGCTCTGGAGTGGACTCACTGGCTGGAGCAGACTCACTGTCTGGAGCGGACTCACTGGCTGGAGCAGACTCACTGGTTGGAGCAGACTCTGGAGTGGACTCACTGACTGGAGCGGACTCACTAGCTGGAGCGGACTCACTAGGTGGAGCGGACTCACTAGCTGGAGCGGGCTCTGGAGCGGACTCACTGGCTGGAGCAGACTCAGGAGTGGACTCACTGACTGGAGCGGACTCACTAGCTGGAGCGGACTCACTAGGTGGAGCGGACTCACTAGCTGGAGCGGGCTCTGGAGCGGACTCACTGGCTGGAGCAGACTCAGGAGTGGACTCACTGACTGGAGCGGACTCACTAGCTGGAGCGGACTCACTAGGTGGAGCGGACTCACTAGCTGGAGCGGGCTCTGGAGCGGACTCACTAGCTGGAGCGGGCTCTGGAGCGGACTCACTGGCTGGAGCAGACTCAGGAGTGGACTCACTGACTGGATCGGACTCACTAGCTGGAGCGGGCTCTGGAGTGGACTCACTAGGTGGAGCGGACTCACTGGCTGGAGCTGGAGCGGGCTCTGGAGTGGACTCACTGGCTGGAGCGGACTCACTAGTGGAGCGGACTCACTGGCTGGAGCGGGCTCTGGAGTGGACTCACTGGCTGGAGCGGGCTCACTGACTGGAGTGGGCTCTGGGAAGGCCTCCAAATCTTGAGGGATGACTGAAGCCTTCCTCCTCCTCTTCCTCCTTTTACGTGAGTGAGGCGGTGACTCCGTGCCCACCTCCTCTGTGGACTCGGGAGTGGATTCACGGGCTGGAGCGTGCTCTGGAGCGGACTCACGGGCTGGAGCAGGTGCAGGAGGTATCCGTATCATACCGTTCTGGCAGAGATACAAATAATGGGCGAAATTCTAGAAGGTAAGAGTCTTTACTAGGTCCATTTCCCACCACGGCAGAGGGTCATCTAAACACTAAAAATGTCTCTGAGGACCACATCAGGGTGATTACACCTCTCTGCCCGCGACCAGAACCTCTGAGTGAAAGCCCGTATCTCCATACCTCGCTGCCGTAGCGTCGACAGATCCTGGGGACAGCCCCGACCTCCCCAGCCGCTAGTGACTGGCCGATCTCTCCTGCTGCTGGATGTGTTCATGGTGGTTTGTTCTGTCACGGTATGCACACAAACAAGATGGTAAGATCCAAGCGCAGCATTTATTGGGCAATCCACAGTCGTACATCCAAAAAACAGGCAGGGGTCAAAATCCAGATATCAGTCCAATGGTACCAATGGTTTCCATATTAACAGTAAAAAAAGAAGAAGATAAAAGACGCGCCTTTTGTGCAGTCATACAGAAAATGGGAAAAACGTGAATTTTATTGATTTATTTTAAGAAAAAAAATATTTCTATGAAAATTGGTATCTCTCACTATCGGGGCACACAGTTTAAACCTTTTTTCAACATATCTAGCCTACACTATAATTAATATTTTCTGTTCTCCCTGCAGATCCGGTCAAACTTCACCTTCACCCTATAGATACACCTGATTTCCAAAACCTAAAGGCACTTTTAAGAGCCAACCTCTATCTTTCTTCATCATTTTCTATCTCTATCTCTCACAACCTCTCTGTCCATCTATATTTCTATCCATCTCTTCAATCTCCATACTGTTATCTATCTCTATTTCTCAGTTTTTCCTCTCTTTCTGTCTTTGTCTACTTGTCTGTCTTATCTGTCTCTGTCTGTCTGTATCTGTCTGTGTTGCAATGGCCACCAGACATATCCTTGACTCACAGGACCCCCATTACCAAGAGGGGAGACGCATGGCTCTTGAACTGAAACATGACCACGTTCTAGCTGAAGCCAGGGTTAGAGTTTTTATACACCTCAATCATTTTATACATACATAACATACAGATGGGGGACAAATTGAAGTAAAAACATAATGAATGTGGAAGGATGAGTGTATTAGATTTCAGACAGGTATATTGCATGATGCAGTTTAGCAATTAACATCCTATCATGCTCTGTGGCATATGTAAATGAGGGCATATATTTTGGAAGAATGGAGCTCCATCCCCCTGAGTTACAGAGACTTCTATGCCAAGGCTCATTCAAGCCGTTAACACCTTACTAACACACTATGTTGTGTTTTCTTTTCTCTAGTTACATTTCCTTTGGTTCCAGTACGTTTAACATAATCAGTCTTACAAGAAATATTCACTCCAACACACAGAGAGCAGCTGTGGAGAGGAAACGGTCAGGCTCTGGAGGAGACCCTCCACGGACCTCTAAAAGGGTCTCTGTAGGTCGTGGCAAGCCGAGGGGAAGGCGAGGAGGGCGACGCCAAGCCTCAGCTACAGGTTATATGTGAATTATGTGACGTTTGTTTGAATTTATTATGTAAATGGTGGACCAACTGAAATTAGAGCACTGTAATTGATTGTTGAGAATTTAAAATACTTCAATATCCAAAAAGACATTAAAAAGTTCATAAACCTTTTTGTGGCACTATTATAGAAGACATTACCAAGTGCTTAACAGAAATATGTCTGATTTCAAAAATTATTCAGTATATACAGTTAGGTTGAAAAAAAAGAAAGAACATGAATGCAGCTATAGCCTAACCTGTTGTTATTCCTTCTGTGTTTTCACAGTCACACACCCCCTGGTTGAGTGTTCCCTGTCATCCAGTGTGGAGGTTCCCTCAGAAATACTAAATCCTCAAGAGGAATTTGGTAAATAACAGTGATGAAATTTAAGTTTAAATCTAAAATTCATGTAAAATTAAAGTAATTAAAGACAAAAACCTTAGACAAAACCCTTAGACAAAACTGATAGTGCAGTAGATGGATTAAGAACACAATGTAGTAAAGATTTGGTCCAGTTTGATACTGAATTATGAAAGATTATTCAAAATATTGATCAGTTGACTTTTAATTGGTCCTCATCTAAATCGTCCTTTACAGCTTTATTTTGTATTTTCTTTACAGAGAAAAATATGGAGAGGCTCTCAAACATTTTGGCATCATGTCCTTCTGCTGAGCCTCAAAGAAGCTCTGCCTTCATCATGGTCTTTTCGGCAAGCAGAAAGCCTCAGAGCGCTGGAAAGAGGCAAGACCATACCACCTACAATGCCTTATCGCAAAGGAGGCTGTTGGTCATCCCTCGTGTTGCCTTTTTCAATAATATTAAACTTGAATTACCCAGGGTTGGTTTGCTGAGAATTAATGCTCAGTGCTTTATAAGCTAAGATGCATGTCTTGTGGAATGGTAGAAAACTTGGATACCCAGATGAAAACCACATTAATGAGAAAAGTAAATCTAAGAATCTTTGTGCTGTGTAAGGTGATAGTGCTAAACACTGAGCTACTGTGCAGTCCTATAAAATCAGATCAGAACTAATCAAAGTAAATTTGAAATAAATTAAAATAATCACCTGAAATAATGTATATTAGAATGTTTTTTTTTATTTTTCTCTCTAGGTGCAGAGAGTGTCTTCCTGAGGATTGGTTCTGTGGGGACTGTGATGTATTGCATCACAAAAAACAGCCTCTCCACATCAGGGAAAGTGTGATTCATGGGTTTTTTGAAGCCATTCCTCCAACCTCATGCATCATTAAAGGAGATGGTGGATATTGCACTTATGAGCAAGGTACGTTCACATGAAAGTCCTAATTTTGCTGTTCATGCGTGTCAGCAGCCAGTTACAGATCATCTAAATTAGTGGTTTTCATTCTTTTTGCCAGCTTGCATTTTGCCAACTGTGAAGGTGCCAGACTGCTCCTGTGAAGGCACAAACTTCACTGTATTACCAGGCAAACCAGTGATTATCTGGGGAATAATATGAGCTTTGTTAATTTTGAATTTTGACATCATAAATGTAAACTCCCCAGGAGTGTTTTTTGACGTTTCATATCAGGCCTCCTCCAATCACACTCCATCACAGTGAGAAAAGAAGAAATATTTTCATTTGAACAGACCAAACCATAATGTATCAGAATATACTCAGTGTAAAGATAAACATTTTACCAAATAAAAACAAAATATTTAGTTTTAAAGTCCCCCTGTAGTCAATTATTTTTTCCCTTAAAACTCATCTTTGATCACCAAAATGACATATTAAAAAAATACAAGTGAACAAAAGTTTCTTTATGCCTTAAAGCTGCAGTCCACAACTTTTTTTGGTTAAAAATGATCCAAAATCAATTTTTGAGCAAGTACATAACCAGCCAGTATTCAAAACTATCTAATTGTCTTGTCTTGATTCACAACGGTAAGCTTGTAATAATGTTTTATAAAAAGAGCGGATTTCTGCTGGAAATTCAAGCATGCAGCAGTTCGTCATTACGTCACGTCTGTAAACAGAAAGGAAGGAGTCCCGTCGAGAGGCTAGTCAGTTATATCATGTGAGGACGCTGCTGGTAGCGGATCATTTATAGCCTTTTCTCACAGCAGCTGAAATAATTAAACTTATCATTTTTATGTCGGATTGTAATCCAGAAAGGTCCAAATGACAATCATCAGTGACAACTGGAGATTCACCCGTTGTCAAAAGCAAAAGACTTTGGACTGTGGAGTGGATACAGAAATTGAAATCTACAGGTAACGCTAATACACACTAAATACACAGTCATGCAATGCTGATGTTGTTAACATTAACAATTTGAGAACAATATAAGAGTAATAATAATTTGCACGGTTTGGCAAGATCAGAGCTAAGCGATCGTTAGATTTAATCATCATTCTCAATCCTCAGTTGGTCAGAACAAAAGTGGCAAACATGTTACTTACTTGTTCAGATGATATTTTCCAGTGAAAATTCTTATATTGGTCATACTTTCAAGACGTAGAGTCTGTGATTCTGAAATACAGTATCCACACCGGTGCACCAAACATTAGATTCATCCGCACTGACGAGCACACGCACAGATAACTGTTCCGCATATGACTGCAATCACATGTTTCAAACAGAGATGGCGACAAAGAGGAAAAATCACAGACTGCAGCTTTAAAATAGCTTGAATGTAACTCTACACCCTTGCCTCATTTAATATACACGGATCAATCAATATGCAAATTAGCCCCGCCTCCACTCGCTCACGTCAGTATACTGTTGCTGTAGTGACGAGCAATTTGTTGTTTGTGTTGTGGATATTCAAGAAAAAAGCTTGCTTCGCTTCGTATATACAGTTTAACAGCTCTGCAACTTTCAACAAAGTTCTGACACTTAAATTGTGTTTCAAATTATGAACTGGTAAAATGCCTTTGCAAAACATTTGGAATGCTCTCGAATTTATAATGGACTGAATATCTCTCTCAGAACTTGACATGCGATTCCACACTGACTGAATATGCACATGAATCACGGTCATACGCTCAGAGCAATATTCTTTCATCTCTGTTTTATAGTATTAAAATATTTCGAAGGACAAAAACATGAACTTTATTGACTTTACTTCATGTCAGCTGTCACTTTTTTTTTAGGAAGATTGAAGTTGAATCTAATGATTTAGTTTTGTTGTAATTATATAACAATGCGAATATGTATTGTAGTGTATAATGATACCAGAAAATGAGCTGTTTTTGAGTTTTCTTTTCTTTGGCATTGAGCTGCTATGAACTCTTTTATGTCTTGTATACTGTTAGTGTGTGTGCAGTTGTGTGAATGGTGTAAAAAATATAAGTAAAACATGTAATGAATATGGAGAGGAGACCCCAGGAAGAATAGCTGCTGTTGTTTCAGTGGCTAATGGGGATCTTAATAAACAAAACAAAACAAAACTTTACTTTAGCGCAAGCCCCTATGCGCTCGCACACTTGGCAAAGCCCTTGCGACGGTTCTGTCATTAATTAATATGAATTAATATGATTAGTCTTTTGCTTGACTACGTTATCAAACAGCTAATTATGTGTTGCTAATGTTACACACACCGTTCCCGTTCTTCATCTTAGACAGCTGCCTTCTAACAATCAGTATCCTTTCAAATTCTCACCCTTATGAAACTCAACCATGTTTTTTTGTAGTAACCATGATTTATATACTAGAACTATGGTTTTACTACAGTAACCATAGTTTAACTATAGTTTTTGTAGTAAAACCATAGTAACTACAAAAGAACCATTGTTTTACATTGGTTTTTGAAGTAAAGATAGTAACTACATAATGAAAGTACTCGGTTGCTAATGTAACCTTGGTTCCCTTAGATACGGAACAAGTACTGTGTCAGTTGTCTTTCTAAAACAAGATGCTACAGGGGGAAAACTCCTTTTTTCTCTGATTACTGAAGCCTTTTTCAATTGCGCAGTGAAACTCCATGGCCATTGGTTTGTGAAGATAAAGTAATCAAACCAAGCCAATGGTGAGCGAGCCCGCCAAAATGGGCGGAGAATTGGGCTATTTAAGCAGATTTTATTCTGACTGAAGCAACAGCATTAGGCGCCCCGCGAGTAGCGCGGCAAAGTATGCAGTACTCGTTCCGTATCTAAGACCAAAGGTTACATTATTAACCGAGTACTTTACCTTTCGATACTACACTTATACTGCGTCGTTTTTCTTTCTAAGGTAAGACGCTACGAGGACAATATAACCACGCCGTGTTACTAAGGGGGCGACAGAGCATTCGAGCCGCGCACTGAGAAGGGCTTGCAACAGGTGCTCATAGTATAGTCATAATATAGTCACCGTAGTCATTGGAATTAGCCAACCGTGCCGAACCGTAGGCTACTGCTAGAATGCGAGTAGAGGCGACATCAATCAGGAACAGTCACTTGTCTGTTGTCTGGCTGCCAGTTTCTCCGTAGCTTGCTAAACATGATATTTAAGCAACATGAACACAAATTAATCATACAATTAAAAGAAATAACTGATCATCCTCATAACGTGGTACATACAACATATTGTATGTAAAATCTTGGTTACTAAGGCAACACTGAAGAGCACCGTTTCAGCCCCACATGGAAAAGAAACCATTCGTATTGTGTCGGCACGGTGGAACGGGAAAGCAAAAAATGGTTTGGCCCGACGCTGAAAAAGCTGTAACAAGAAGTAAAAAAAGATACTGCCAGAGTTGCACTTGTCTTAGATCATAAAATACAACGCAAAACCTTTTTGCCAAATGAATCACAGAAGAGCACTTAACGTTATCATTTTTTAAAAATAGCATTTTCTTTGGCTAGGCCATGTGGGCCAGCACATCCCTGTCTTTGAAAATGAAAGCTGTCTTGTGAGGCGAAGAGGTCCCCAATTCCCTAGACTATAAGGGGGTGAAGCGACCATTCCTCTGTGGGAAGGTTGCTCCAGGACAGCATGTACACCCCTGTGTTCAATACGCCCTGGATGTGTGCTGCTCTCAGCTGCCAGGCTAGGGGCGGGACTCGAGGCCAGAACTGTAGTGGGCGCATATGAAGCAGACACAACTGCAGGGCTGGTGATGCTGAGCTCATGAGACCTAGCATCCTCTGTAAGGGATTGCTTTGGCTAGATTACAGCCTTCATGCGGGTTGAGTCGAGAATTATACCCAGGAAGGAGACCCGTTGGCTGGGAGATAATGAGCTCTTGGGAAAATTGACCCTGAGCCCCAAGCACTCTAAGTGGTTGAGGAGGAGGGTTCTGTGTGACACTAGCTCCACCTCTGACTGGGCCATAACAAGCCAGTTGTAGATTCAGTAGAGTATGCATACTCCCATCTGAGGGGAGTGGGGAGAGAGCCACGTCCATGCACTTCGTAAAAGTGTAGGGAACCAGAGATAGCCCAGAGAAAAGAACAAATCTCCTTGGCAAATTTGCAAGAAGATCTGTTTCAAAGCAATCATCTTGAATGAGCGCTTTATCAGGGCCTGATTCAAATATCTGAGGTCGAGGATGGGTTTGAGAGGTCTCCTGGGAGGAAGAAAAATGTGAGGGCACGAGGGACAGAGCCGCATTCTGAAAAGAATGTTGTCCGCAAGCACAAGGAGGCTACACTCATGCTCTCGCAATAAGAGCAGGTCATTTCAGTGAGCGTGGCTTCTGTGTGGGACTTGCCCATACATCGCACGCACTCACTGTGCCGTTCATCCATGTGCAAAGGGACGTTGAAACAATGGCGCAAGAAATCTGCTCATTAGAGATTATGCTCTTTTATTTTCCAACTGCAGCTGCAGAAAGAAAAGGCATGTAGAACAGAGCTGCTTGAGAGCGGCACGCTGTTTCGGATTTTCGTGACATCACATCTCACTTGTTTCTCGTCAAATCTTTGGTCCAATCAAATGCTGTGTAGAATCTGAAGTCCTGCCTCCTCCTACACTCTTAGGGGCCATTCACACAGAACGCGTCTTTGCATCTAAAAACGTGAGACAGTGCTCAGGAATTCTTTGACACTTAAGTCAAAGCTTAAGACTATTCTTGAGAGGCACAGGTCTTTTTGATATGGGATGCTCTTCTCACACTGAAGACATGGGAACTCTCTGGTGTGAGTTATTACATGATTCTCATAGTTTTCCTGAAACTATTTCCCAGTACTGTCAAGTATTTGAGTATATGTAATTAGTTACTGTACTTACGTATCTTCTTGCCTACTTTGTTTCAAAGATATTAGCAACTTTTACTCTCTACTTGACAACATTTTTGAAATAAATGTACTTTACTCCACTACATTTTCTGCAGCAGTTCCTGCTATTAAGAAGGCATTGAAAGTATTTTATCTTGTACGTTTGCCTTTACCCACCCAAACTTGTCAACAAGGCTACTTTACATGAATGCGAGTACATTAGCAGGTAGTTGTGAATCAAAGGTATTTGATTTAGGAGATGAGGCAGATAAGGTATCTGAACTTTTATTCAAGTATTGTTTTTAGGTTTCCACAGTGACGACTTCTAAAAGACTTCTCTTTCAAGTGAATCCTCGTGTGGCTCTTAAGGTTACCTTTTAATCTGAAACTCTTACCACACTTATCACACATGAATGGCTTCTCTTCGGTATGAATATTCATGTGGTTATAAAGGGTCAATCTATGTGTGAAACTCTTTCCACACTGATCACATGTGTATGGCTTCTCTCCAGTGTGAATATTCATGTGGGCTGTAAGACTTCCTTTTCTACTGAAACTCTTTCCACACTGTTGGCAGGTGTGAGGCTTTACTCCAGTGTGAATTCTCATGTGGATTTCAAGTTTTCCTTTTTCTTTGTAACTCTGTCCACACTGTTGGCAGGTGAATGGGCTCTCTCCAGTGTGAATTCTCATGTGGACTATAAGTCTTCCTTTTACAGGGAAACTCTTTCCACACTGTTGGCAGGTGTGAGGCTTTTCTCCAGTGTGAATTCTCATGTGGACTTTAAGACTTCCTTTTTGACTGAAACTCTGTCCACATTGTTGGCAGGTAAAAGGTTTCTCTCCAGTGTGAATTCTCATGTGGTCTTTAAGGTTTCCTTTTTGACTGAAACTCTTTCCACACTGTTGACAAGTGTAAGGCTTTTCTCCAGTATGAATCCTCATGTGGACTTTAAGGTAGTCTTCACGTGTGAAACTCTTTCCACACTGTTGGCAAGTGATGGGACTCTCTCTAGTGTGAACTCTCAAGTGGACTTTAAGGAGTCTATGTTGTTTAAAACTCTTTCCACACTGTTGGCAGGTGAAATAACTTTTAGTTCCTGTCTTTTGAGCTCTTTTTCCTGAGGAAGACTTTTTAGCCTGTGTCGCTCCTTCCCCAGTCATGAAATTATTATGTTTATCATAATTTTTTTTCTCTTCTTGCCTTTCATTAAGTTCATGACTCGTCTCTTTCAGTGTCATTAGGTCTAGGGCAAAAACAGACATAAAACAATTTCAACATTTAAAGTATCAAAACCAACAACATGTATGATCTATACCAGGGGTGTCCAACCCTGCTCCTGGAGAGCTACAATCCTACAGATTTCAGCTCCAACCCCAATCAAGCACACCTGAACCAGATAATCAGGGTGTTCAGGGTTGCTTGATAATTACAGACAGGAGTGTAGGAGTAGGGTTGAAACTGAAGTCTGCAGGACGGTAGCTCTCCAGGAGCAGGGTTGGACACCCCTGATCTATACCCTACCCTATGGATCAGGGATGGGCAGCTTTGGTCCTTGAGGACCACCGTCTTGCAGAGACTTGGGGTTAAATTTTGTGGTTGGCTTAAATTTTGCATGTGTGTTTGATCAGGGATGGAGCTAAACACTGCAGAATAGTGTCCCTCCAGGACCCGAGTTGGCCATCCCGTCTAAAGATCTTTTACTCAATATACCAGTGGTTTTTAAACCTGGTCCAAAGGGACCCACCACTGTACATTCTGTATCTCTTCTGTATTTTTCACATCTGGTTAAGATCATGAGCTTGTTAAAAGATTGTTGACATTGATGGAGGAAATTGCAGCTTTAATCGCAAACTACTATTCCTGTTCATCAATAAGGTGACAACTGGACCCATTATAAACCTAAATATAGTTTAATTAATTCATTGAAAAGTGTACTGTTATATTAGTTGTAGAAGATATTTGTTGTTGTAATTATGTCAGACATAGCACACGCACATAAGTAGTAAACCATTCTGTACTCTGGCAGGGTTAGCAATCTCACTACATCCATACCGAGCCTAATCCTAATCCAACCGTGCCTCTTCAAGCGGTCCAGGGAACAGTACTGAGCAATCACACAAGTCAAACGAATCAGACTTAGGGGGTCAAAAGTGCTCGGCCCGTTTTCGATCACCTAGTGCAAGTACACCCTTGATGGATGTGATTATGAATCTGATCCAGACGTGGTCTTTATTAAAAAAAATAATAATAAAAAAAGCTTGATTCATACAAAATCAAACAAAAGTTTTGTGAAAATCATAAAATGCTGGTGGTGGCTGGCAACTTTTTAAAAAAAAAAAATAATAATGCTTATGAGATGTGTTTTCCTCAGCACGCAATTTACATTTTACAGTTATACTTTTACCTGTAAAAGTTAGAAAATCCTGCGAGTGTGCATTTTCTGACATCAGGCTCCATTAAACTTCAAAGACTTCAATGATATTGCCAAAAGTTTTGGGACACCTGTCTTTGAGTGCACATGAACTTTAATGAGATCCCATTCTTAATCCGTAGGGTTTAATATGGAGTTGGCCCACCCTTTGCAGCTATAACAGCTTCAACTCTTCTGGGAAGGCTTTCCACAAGGTTTAGGGGTATGTTAATGGGAATTTTTGACCATTCTTCTAGAAGCACATTTGTGAGGTCAGGCACTGCTGTTGGCAAGAAGGCCTGGCTCACAGTCTCCGCTCTAATTCATCCCAAAGGTGTTCTATTGGGTTGAGGTCAGGCCAGTCAAGTTCCTCCACACCAAACTCGATCATTCATGTCTTTATGGACCTTACTTTGTGCACTGGTGCGCAGTCATGTTGGAACAGGAAGGGGCCATCCCCAAACTGTTCCCACAAAGTTGGGAGCATGAAAATGTCCAAAATGTCTTGGTATGCTGAAGCATTAAGAGTTCCTTTCACTGGAACTAAGGGTTCAAGCCCAACCCCTGAAAAACAACCCCACACCATAATCCCCCCTCCACCAAACTTTACACACTTGGCACAATACAGTCAGGCAAGACTCATACATCGGGTTGCCAGATAGAGAAGTGTGATTCGTCACTCCAGAGAACACATCTCCACTGCTCTAGAGTCCAGTGGCGGCGTGCTTTACACCACTGCATCCGACTCTTTGCATTGCACTTGGTGATGTAAGGCTTGGATGCAGCTGCTCGGCCATGGAAACCCATTCCATGAAGCTCTCGACACACTGTTCTTGAGATAATCTGAAGGCCACAGGAAGTTGAGGTCTGTAGCTATTGACTCTCCAGGAAGTTGGCAACTTCTGTGCACTGTACACCTCAGCATGCGCTGACCCCGCTCTGTGATTTTACGTGGTCTACCACTTCGTGGTCTACCAAATCACTGCTTCAAAGTGATTCTCTATCAATGAAAAGCACAGATTTATGCCAAGCGATTGCTAATGAACTCAAGTTGATGAATTATTACAATGTCTACTTTATGGTCTTTAAATAAAATGTTTTATACGGTTGTAAGAATCTGAAGGATCAGCCTGCAATAGTACATACATTTCAAAATAAGAGTCCCAGTGTATTTCGGGCTTGTTTATAATTAAAAGTCACACGCTAAGCTTTTTCTTTTTCTTTTGGGCATTATTGGTATTTTGGTTACACAATAAATTGTATTTTGTAATTTGGTTTCCATTTAATTCATAGTAAATTATTGAAGTCTCCCCCACAGGAAGAAAAGGCTAAGAACATTATTTGACACATATACTATTCAGTATATAAATTTTACTAGTAAAATCTGTGCATTCACTGAAAGAGACACTATTTGACATAGCAAGGAGAACATAGGAAAAGGATAAACATTTAAATGCTGTAATTTTGCATAATTTACAATGCATAATAATGCATAATATTAGTATGTAATTAAATGTAATCGTATGCTATGTAATAAAATTAATTTCAATAAATAAAAATACTGTTCAAAAATCACACATTATTTGTTTGTCACATGTAGTAGACCATTTTTGTGCCATGGGTAACAGGAGGATTTTTCACCCGGCTACCACCGCAAGTATGTTTCAAACCTGTGGGAAGCACTGAATATTCTAAAAGCAACTCATGTAAACACCTTAATCATAATATTGTCTTATTCAGAATAAGGTCAATAATTGTATTCGTCTGAAAGAAGAATGTCATATACACTTAAAGAGGCTTGAGGGTGAGTTAATCATGGGATAATTTTCATTTTTGGGTGAACTATTACTTTAATGTTCAATTACTGCTATGTTCAGGTATGTTAAAATGATAGTACAACACTTTTGAGCATGAACAGAAAAACTTCTTTATTTTTCCATTGTTCTCTATTGAGAAGTAGATGTTGGGTTTAATGTTGCACAAAATATTCTCTATTTCTGTAGAGCTGGACATTTTAATAATGATCAAATGAGTTCAGCTGTGAGAATAAAACCAACCTGTTTGTTCCTCAGTTTCTTCATGTTTCACACTGAATGTTTCTTCAATCTTTATTTCTTCAAACTCCTCTTTAATAAACTCCATCTTTATGTCTTCAGTCTCATCTTTAATAATCACAGTCTTTATGTCTTCAGTCTCCTCTTTAATGAACGCCATCTTTAAGAAAAGAATAATTAATGTTATTAAGTAACGTTATTAAGTAAATTAAGTTAATGGTTTAGACCAGGGATGGGTAACTCCGGTCCTGGAGGGCCAGTGTCCTGCAGAGTTTATCTCCATCCCTGATAAAAACTCACTTGCCTATAGCTTTCTACTTATTCTGAAGACCTTGATTAGCTAGTTCAGGTGTGTTTGATTAGGGTTGGAGCTAAACTCTTTGCCCATCCCTGGTTTAGACAAAAAGCACTCAAAACTAACACTATAATAAACACTTCATATTTAGACATTTATGATCTATATTTGGTATTTAATGAATTATAGATTATATTTAAATGATTACTCTTTGATGAAAACATGATTAGTTAGTTTGTTAGTGTTTGTTGTTGTCGTTCATGTTCACTGTTTGAGCAGCACGAGTCGTGATTCAATGTATCATTTCTCAAAGTGTTTGACTCAATTGACTCGGAGTTGAAAAGTTCAATTTCTCCATCATTACTCGCCAGAGACTGAACTCGTGTTCATGATAAACTGATTTTTTATGATATATAGAGGCGATTTCCCAGAAAGGGTTTAAATTAAGCCAGGATAGGCCTTAATCTAGAATAGTTATTCATGGTTTAAAAAATGGCTTCCTGAAACACAGATTAAGTCCAGATTACTAAAAGATGGACTATGGAGTCCTGAATTAAAATAAACCAGATTAATTTAAAACCAACTGTGTTAGTCTGAATTAGCATGAGAGAGGCTGCCTAGAAAACATGGAATGAACCAAGAAAAGCTTAAAATTGCATGGAAACTGAGAAGCAATATCCAAGGAAAACCAATTGCAGCAGAAAAAGACTGCAATCCAAAAAAACAAAAAAGAAAAAAAAAACCTTTACTAAACAAGAGAGTTCTTTTTCAAGCAAAATTCAGCTGTGAAAAAAGTAATGCCTGGAAATCTGTTTGTAATATATTTTTAAATAGAGAGAGAGAGAGAGAGAGAGAGAGAGATACACACACACACACAGATACATGTGTCTTCTATGAAACACAATAATAATCTGAAGTTAAAACTCTTCCTGGTAGGTTTAATTTAAACCTCAGTTTAGTCCTGCTGCAGTTGCATAAACTTACGTCACTATATTAAGACTGTGTCTTAAGAACTAGTTTGACCATCTTGCAGTTAATCAAGGGGTAATCAATGTTATTTTTCCAATTTAAATTACACCAATCTACCTTTTTATGTAACGGACTTTAAAGAATTAGGACCACTCTTCAAGAAAAACATTTGTGTCTTAACTTTTAAGACTTGCCTCACCTTTAAAGGTGAGGCAAGTCATATTTCAAAAGCACTGTGTAGGAATCAACTCAGATCAATTATAATTCAAAAGTGATTAAATTACAGTGAATAAAAACCAAATTAAACCGTAAATAATTCAAAATGAATATTTAACACTTTATCAATTATTCGTCCACCGAAAAACTGAGGTTAGGGTATTTTACTAATTCTGGATAAAATATTATTTCGTGATCAACGGTAATAATATAAAGTTATGATTAAGGTAGCAAAATCTTAGTTTAAGGCAGTAAGTTGGCAAGCACACAATACAACACACTGATATATGTGAAAAATCAAAACAAGACTTTATTGAACTACTCTAATACACACAAACTAATCTAATGAAAACACACACAGTTATAGGGAAATTGTTATCAGAAGGTGAATGAAGTCCCCAATTTTCTAGCTTTGAAACAATATTCGTTGACTGTAACCTGAGAGAATGAATATACTAGCAATTCAACCCTAATTCGTTTGCTCAAGGCAAGGCAAGGCAATTTTATTTGTATAGCACATTTCATACACAATGGTAATTCAAAGTGCTTTACATAAAAAAGAATAATAAAAATAGAACATAAGGAATAGAAATAACAGTAAAAACAGAGAATTTTGCTATCTGGATGGAAGAGCTAGGAAGGGAGTTTGTTGTTGTTGTTGTTGTCCATCAGAGTGGATCTAAACGGATCTATCCTTCAGAGCGGATCAGAATGGATCTTTCTCACATGACAGGACTGCTACCTGTTAAGGCACTTCAAACTGATAAACACAGTTTCAATCTCCCCTTTTGCCGAGACACCTCAAAATGCACCACACAGCCCTAATCCCTCTTCCGGAGATATCTTATCTATGCAACGCAGTTCAAATTTCCCCTTTGGAAATTTCCCCCTTTGGAAAGTGTCCTGACTGTAATCCAGAGATATCTTAACCATGCACTACAGCTTAAATTTCCCCATGGTTTGTCCCCTTATCCAAATTTACCAAACTTTAACCTAATCACTTTCTTCCTAATTCTCCCAGCTCTTTCAACCAGACAGCAATATTTAAAATGCATTAAAAGTCAGAATAACAAGATGATACATAAAAGATATAAAATACATTAAAATGAAATAAAAACAGGAAAAGGAATTAAAAGAATAAAAAGATAATACGTATAAAATAAAGTGCAAACAGTTCGGACATAGCACAGTGCTCAATCAGCAAATGCATAGATAAAAAGATGTGTTTTGAGTCTGGATTTGAATGTGGCTACTGTTGGAGCACACCTGATCTCTTCTGGAAGCTGGTTCCAGCTGCGGCTGGCGTAACAGCTAAAAGCAGACTCTCCTTGCTTTAAGTGAACCCTTGGTATTTCTAAATGTCTTGATCCTGATGATCTGAGTGATCTGTTAGGTTTATATTCTATGAGCATATCTGCAATGTATTGAGGTCCTAGACCATTGAGTGATTTATAAACAAGTAACAGTACTTTAAAATCAATTCTAAATGCAACTGGAAGCCAGTGCAAGGACCTGAGGACTGGTGTGATGTGTTCATGTTTTCGGGTTCTGCTCAGAATCCTGGCAGCAGCGTTCTGTACGAGCTGCAGCTGTCTTATGGTCTTTTTGGGAAGACCAGTGAGGAGTCCATTACAATAATCCACCCGGCTGGTGATGAAAGCATGAACAAGTTTCTCTAAGTCTTGACTGGAGACAAAGCATCTAATTCTTGCAATATTTTTGAGATGATAATATGCTGATTTAGTTATTGTCTTTACATGGCTACTGAAACTCAGGTCTGACTCCAAAATCACACCAAGATTCCTGACTTGATTTTTAGTTGTTTGACCCCTGGAGTGAAGGTACGTGTTCACTTTGAGAACTTCATCTTTGTTTCCAAACGCAATGACTTCAGTTTTGTCTTTGTTTAACTGAAGGAAGTTTAGGCACATCCAATTTTTAATTTCATCAATGCATTGGCACAGGGAGTCAATGGGGCTGTAGTCGTTAGGTGATAGGGCTAGGTAAATCTGGGTGTCATCTGCATAGCTGTGATATGCAATTTGGTTCTTTCTCATTATTTGGCTCAGTGGCAGCATATATAGGTTGAACAGGAGGGGTGCAAGTATTGAACCTTGAGGGACTCCGCATGTCATGGATGTCCACTCAGACTTATGGTCACCGATACTCACATAATAACCTCTCCCTTCTAAGTATGACCTGAACCATTTAAGGACCATCCCAGAAAGCCCAACCCAGTTTTCCAGCCTGTCAAGAAGAATGTTGTGATCGACAGTGTCAAACGCAGCACTGAGATCGAGTAGAACCAGCACTGATAATTTACCTGAATCTGTGTTAAGGCGAATATCATTTATTATCTTTATGAGTGCTGTCTCTGTGCTGTGATGCGGTCGGAAACCAGATTGAAAGTTGTCAAAGTATCCATTCAAGCTTAAGAACTTGTTCAGCTGATTGAAAACAACTTTTTCAATGATCTTGCCTATGAAAGGAAGATTTGAGATTGGCCTGTAGTTGCTCAGTATGGTGTTATCCAGATTGCTCTTTTTCAGGAGGGGCTTAACAATTGCAGTTTTCAGGGATTTTGTAAAAGGCCCAGAGAGAAGTGAGGCGTTTACCACTTCTAGGAGATCTGCTTCTAAACAGTTAAACACACTTTTGAAAAAAGATGTGGGAAGTGTGTCAAGGGCGCAGGTTGATGTTTTAAGGTGCTGTACTGTTTCTTCCAAAATTTTACCATCAATTGCTTCGAAAACAGACATAATAGCTGCTTTCTGATGTTGTGATCTGATCTGTTTTACCCCAGTGCAGCTCAAGGATGTGCTGATCGCCTTTCTGATATTATTAATTTTCTCAGAGAAGAAGGAAGCAAACTCACAGCATTTGCTGTCTGAGAGCATTTCACTGGGAATCTGACTTAGGGGGTTTGTTAGTCTCTCTACAGTAGCAAAAAGAGTGCGGGTGTTGTTTAAGTTTCTGTTTATAATATTTGAGAAGAAGGTCTGTCTAGCTTTGCCTAATTCCACATTGAAAGCATGAAGAATATCTTTATAGATGTTATAATGGATTTCAAGTTTTGTCTTTCGCCACATGCGCTCAGCTTTTCTGCATTGTCTTTTCATATTTTGCACTGCTGTTGAGTTTCTCCATGGTGATTTTTGTCTGCCACTTTTCTTCCTGACTTTTACAGGAGCAATGTTATCAATAACATTCTGTACTTTTGAGTTAAAAGAATCAAGGAGAAAATCAACAGAGTCTGCAGATATGCTTGGTGTTAAAGATATAGCCTTCATAAACAGTGCACTAGTATTCTCATTTAAGCATCGCTTTTTGACCGAGATAGATCTAGCTTCAACAGTCAGAGAGATCAATAAATCAAAGAAAATACAGAAATGATCAGATAGCGCTACATCCTTAATGACAATAGATGAAATGTTTAGACCCTTACTAATAATTAAATCTAGAGTGTGTCCACGATTGTGTGTAGGTCCATGTACATGTTGAGTCAGATCAAAAGTATTCAAAACAGTTATGATTTCTTTTGCCATATTGGATTCTGCATTTTCTATGTGGATGTTAAAGTCCCCAGTAATAGCAAAACAGTCAAACTCAGAGGAAATTGTTGATAACAGTTCTGTGAAATCCTCCACAAAGGCTGGAGAGTATTTTGGAGGCCTGTAGATAACTATAAGTAGAATGCGAGGAGCACCTGCTCAATAAAAATTGCACCAGCTCAGCAAAATTAGGAGACCTGTGTTACTTGAGTTTGGATTTTCCTGTAAGCGCCTGTTCCCTTTGTGACGGAGTTGAAGGAATGGAGGTCGTTGTTTTGATTCCGCTTCACATGTGAGTAACTGTCAGGATCCTGCCCTGACAGATTAATGTGTCCTTGCTTGTCTTGTGCTTGAACACATGGCTATGTCTTTCTTTGTGTTTGCCATGTGCTCCTTTTGTCCTGCCTCCTTGTTTTCTGTTACTACGCCTCCTTGTTTAGTCCTTAGGTGTGAACGACATCGGCTGCAGCTGGATGTAACCAATCGGGGAGAGAGTAGCCGAGTGCAGGCAGGGTGGAGCTGAAAACGGAAACAAGTCCAGGATGAGTGTCGAAGAACCAAACAATCCAAGATCATGCCAAATTGTCATCAATCAAATCCAGCTAACCGAGTTAGCGACAAATGAAGAATGAGCCTGTTTGTGACTAACAATGAACTCTTGTGTTCTGTATGCTAATTTTTTGTGCTTCCTTGTTGTTCGTTCATCATCTGCGCTTTAATTTTCATGAAGCATCATTTTGTTGCGCATCAGCTGTGATACACAGACATCCACTCGCATTGTAACAGAGGCCAGATAGTGAGAGTTCTGCAGGTAAACCACTGCACACTGATGACCGCTAGAGAATGAGGTGTTTAGAGTCATTGTCAGTGCACTCGCCCGGCAGTGATCGGGCCAGGGTTCGAGACCGAATCTGAGCAGAGTGGTTAGGATATGAGAGTGAGTTTTGGAGGTGGAGCAATGAAGAGAGGGGTGGGATTGTTTGGGTTGATTTCAAATATTGGGACAGCTCCACTTGGAACAAGGAAATCAAGTCTGAGGCTTTTAGAGATTTCTCTGATGTACAGAACGCTGTGATGAATTTTCATCATGTCCAGAAGGCCGAGTGTGCTTTGACTTTCAGCAAATCCGTAACAAAAATAAATAAATAAATAAATAAACTGTATGCTGTTACACAGAGAATCATTTGTATATTTAGAAAACATGTTCACAGAAAATCATGTAACCCTGGCACACCCAAGAAATGAGAATCAAGACACTGCTTAAGGTTTAAGGTGCTACAGAGGATGTTTTTGTCGACTGAGAAACCAAAGACTGTTACTGAGTTTTTGAAATGAGCGCATGCGTAAGAACAACCCCCCTCCTTCACAGCTCATTTTGAGGGAACGCCTCCCAAAACTCGTGCACGAGTATTGCAACACGAGTGTTTACCACCGGCATTCGCTGTGTCGTGTTAGTGGATTCATTATGTCGGACTCACCGCAGGTAACTCATAATCTGCAGTTGTTACTCCTGTCTCCTGACAAAAACATTGCATGCGGCGCCTGTGGAGTGTGGAAAGTTACTGGAGCGCGCAGCCGCGCTCGTCTCTCACAAGGAACGTCATGGCAGTGATTGACAAGCCAGAGGGCCAATCGTTTACGTGATGATCACACAAACAATTGGCTGATGTTTTTAAGGCCCTACCTCGTGCACAGATGATGTATATTAATATTATTCCTTTCAGTGCACCTAATAAATAGTCTTTTATCAGTTAGTAAAGACAGTTTCAAGTAATATTGCAAAAATGACAATATCAAGTAATATTGCAAAAAACAAAACATCCACTGTAGCACCTTTAATTGAGTCAGAAGTACCATTCTCAATTGGCCATCATTATACAGTGAAGCTGTACTTGCCCAACGGTTTCAGTCAACCCCTTTATTTTCATATAGGAGCAAGTGCACCATTTTAGATAACAGTGTGTAGCAGTAAGTAGGTTTGATCTTCAGCAAAAAAATAAATAAAAATAACTGTTTTGTAATAACTATTAAAGATGAACAGTGGAAGTGCACAAGTTCAAATTACAAATATATATATATACAAAAATATAACTTCATAAATAATACACACTTACTGTTGTAAGTCTTCTTAAGTCCTTCCTTCCACATGGAAAGTAATGACTGCCTGAACTAACTGGTCCCGTTCCTCCATGGTGGTGATATGCCCCAGGACCCCAACAAGGACAGGCCATCTGCAGCTTTCATAATGGCATCTCTAGCTGCTGTAATATCTCCTGCCTAATGATCTTTGTCATGTACAGTTTATTAGTGCCATAGTACCATTTAATAGTCAACATGACATATCAACATTGTCATAACTTTTTTAATTTCCACTGCAAATCCAGTTCTACCATTAAGACTCAGGAGGCAAGATAATGTAACAATGATATTTTTTAACAATCAGCAAGGAAAATATTGTAAGTTCTTTGGCGTAGGCCCTGTTCGTAGTTCATATCCTGAGGGTTGAGGACTGCGTTTCCTGCCTGAAGATGAAGTCAGAGGTGTAGCCGACCCCCTGGGAGGTATAGACGGGGATCATCCTGGTGGTGGTGGGGAGGATGGAAGTGAAGGTTGGCGTCAGCATCCGCGAACTCAGACACATGTAAGTACTTATACTCCAAGTGTTAGATAATGATTGGTTAGATCTAAACTAATATGTGACGTAACATTTGAGTCTTCCTGGCAGAACTTGCGCTAGAGCTTCATATCTGTGATTTCTTCAAGAGTGGGTAAAAATTATGGTATAGAGCACAGGTTTTGGTAAAGCCTCCCAGAAAAAAAAGAAACAACCCTCCAGGCACGAGTGCCACCACAATCAATATTTCAATATATTTGGTGCAGACCTCTCAGTAATACTGCAAAAATTAAAGTGTTGAAAAACAGAAGAGATTTTTTAATCTGTAAGGGTGTAGGAAGTATTTGCATAACAAAACAATTATAAATTCAAATCTACATTATAAAACAAAGGCATCTGTAAGTTGAGTTTGTTAAAAGAGCATATATGAATACTAACCATGGCTATCCAAAGACAGATTCTTATTATTCTGTGGCCCTGTAAGCTTTCCTTGAGCTATCATAAAGAGCCTGAAAAACTCCCGTTTAGGCCCACCCTCATCCAAGCCAACAAAGTCAAATAGATGAAAAATCTGTGTGTCATGTTTATCAATATAAAAAAGAAATGTACAAGATATTAAAAGACTACAGGGCCTTGTAAAAATATACATTTTAAAAGTAATCAAATTATATATTGTTAGATTTTTGGTAAATTAGGAATAACGGTATGAAGTATTCTGATATCTGAACCCAATTTCTGAATCCCTGAATTGGGTGTGTGAGGTAAAATCTTCTCCTAATGATATGGTCATCAGGACACTTTAATTGGAGTGGGACTTCCTGTGACTCAGCCAGACTGCTCAAACTGAGATGCCTTCTATCCAAAGCCTGTCAAGAAAGCACAGAAAAATATATCAGTCTATGATTGGTTAAACTAAACAACAAATAAGTTGCATGCCTCTTCAGTTCTCCATAATTGCTTCCCTGCGTTGTGCCTGGTCCTGTGGGTGAATTGAAAAAATGGCAAAATTCACTTGCAAACACATGTATAAACAAACAGAAAAAAAGTTTTAAATACATGCTGTAATTGCGAACTCTGTCTTGGTCAGCTCGCAGACTTGAAAGGTATTCCTCATCTTGACTTGTACTAAGTGCACGCCACTCACGCAAATCCTATAAGCAACATTAAGAATGCACTTATGATTGACGTTAATCATTTCAGTATCCCCTAGTATTAACTCTTTAAGATAAAAAAAAATTACATCAGCAACATAATTTTCTTATATCATAAGATTCATGTGCAACATGTAAAATTATCCATGTCATTATATTACAATGCTCATTGATTATCTACTATTTCCATGGATAATAACTTATTAAATGACTTGAATAGTAATTCTATCCAAGCATGGTTGAAATCATGATTGAAATCTTCCCAGTTATGCCATGCAAGGTATTTTTTATTTATTTATTTTTTTGCAAGTGTCAGAGTGATGTTCTTGAAACATTTTTGTTGCGTCTTGAAGAAATTGTGACTCATATTGCATGGTATATATGTTATTTCATATACATCGGATAGTGAATCAGTAAATGATGTTTAGGCAGTAAATTATTTTCTGGAAATAAACACTTGAACAGCCTGTGATGTTCAGAAATTAAGTATTTTAAATAAAGAGTATGACCCTGAGTTAAAATGGGAGAAAATACAGTGTTTACTATTTGTAGTAAAAGCATAGTAGTTGGCAATATTTATCACCTCTCGGCACAATGTCTCCAAAGATTAGTGCCCAAATCATTGTTCTTATCATCCAGTTTTACAGCATGAGGTCGATTTCTCTTCTCCATGTACTCATTGTTAAATGAATGCAATCTGCCATCTCTTTTGCTGTCAGAAAAACTCTCTTTACATAACGCAAAACAAGTTTTAATCGAGGAGGTCTTTTCCAATACGCTATAAATCCATTTTAATAGTTTTCATGAAAATGACATTTTTTTACCTAGAACTATACATTTGTTAATATTCAATTTATCCTGTTAAAATGGTCTAAATTGGCTAAGTCTGAACATGTTAAACAATGATTGTTAAATGAAACAACAATTTTGTTGATTATAAATTCAAAGGTTTTTTTGTTTGTTTGTTTCAAAACGCTACAAATCCGTCCTTTTTTTTTCAAAAATTGTTGGTTTATGTCTTTTCTTTTTAAAAAAAACAAGAGAACATGCAACATATGACGTCAGGGACTCATACTATAAATTAATATAAATCAAATAAATGCAAATGCATGAAATAAATAACAGCCAAATAAAATAAATAGTAACAAACTAAATAGTAAAATAAAATAAATATTTTCAATTTCATGTTTCAATATTGTCCACCACATAAAACAAATAATTTAAAAATAACACACATACAAATACTCCTAATTATATAAAAATACAACAATGTGAACATTACATTTAAATCATTTAGTAACACATTTAGGCTAATAGTCATTCAGTGCCGAACCTGTAAAAAGTAATGATAGTAATGATAACAATATTCAATAGGCAAGTTATTTAGTAATACAAAGTCTTTTTTTTAGTAAAGTGTCAAACCTGTAACAAGTAGGACAATTTGTCCACTACATATGCATGAAAAAAGAAACTAATAATGATAACGATATTCAATAGGCAATTCATTCAGTAATGCATTGGCATTTAGTAAAGTGTCAAACACTTAAACAGTAGGACCATTGTCCGCTATACATAAAACAAATCACATAATGTGTGAGATTGTGTTGTGTGCTTTGAGTGTGTGAGAGGACACAGAGAGAGTGTGTGTGTGTGTGTGTGTGTGTGTGTGTGTGTGTGTGTGTGTGTGTGTGTGTTTGTTTTTCGCTGAAGTTTGACACAATCAGGAGCAACTTATTTTCTAGAAAATATGGTAAATTATAAAACTGTGCTGTATTATTAAAAAGTGCATAGGGTGGAGACCATTTGTGCAAAAACAAACAAACCAAAACAAAAAAAAACAATTTACCCCACCCAACTACATTAACTTTGGGAAGAAGGAGGCCCAAAATTCTGTCTTGCATACCCCCCTTAAAACTCTTCATTGCTTCCCTGTGTACATCTACACTTTCTATATGAACTACACAGAAAGAGAGAGAGACATTATTAAAAAATGTGTGTTGTGTGACTTGTTTAGACTGCAGTGGAAGGATGTGACACATCCCTGATGGAAGAAAATGTACATACAGACACCCAGTCTGATTAAAATTTAAAAAGTGAAATGGTATTAATGCAGTCATGACGTTATTTTACATGACATAAAATTATTGGACTGCACATGCGTATACACTAATGAGTTACGTATTCATACCTTAAAAAACTTTACACAGACTATAAGCAAGATTGTTCAAAATGTTAGTGTTGTTTATATAGATTACATCACACAGAGTTTAAATTGTCACAAAAGAATCCAACCGCAAATACATTTGATCATATGAGTGCTGTTATTTAAATACAGGCCATGGTTCTGATCCCAATAGCTGAACTACCAACAACAACCCCAGAGAAAAGTCTGGAAGGAGAACATTTGGTCAGTGTGTTAGTCCATTGTAAAACCAAGACTTCCTTTAGCATAACAATTTATATTACAAGATGTAGGAACTTTAACCTACCCTTTTTTCATAGTGTGATAATGCTGAGTTTTTACATAAATGAAATGCAGACTTCAAAAACTGTATCCCGAGGTGAAGACCTTAATTTGTCTATGTTTGTGTATTATCACTGTACACATTTTGTATTGCACCAACATGCCAGAGTAAAATGATTTTATATGATTTATTGTATGACTTCTTATACTTAATATAAAAATAATGGGCTACTTAAAGGCATGTAAGGTTGGATAATGTGGCATAACTCCAAAATGCTCCAGTAAAATTGACTCATATGAGGTATGTATACTGTAAGGAACGTCCCCTATAAAAAAGACCATTGTTTTTTTTTCTACTTATATGAAATGAGGTGTTTATAGGTCTCTGAAGTCAAATAATGTGGCATATCTCCAAAATGCTGCAGTAAAAAGTTTACCCTAGTGAAAAAATGTATGCTAAGTATACTTGCAGCCAGACTAATTATTAGTATATTTCAAGTGTTAATGATTAGTCAGCTTAAAGTGTGCTATTTTGAAACAACTAATTTTGTACTAAGTATATTTTAGTTCTAATAAAGTTGTATAAAAACACAACTTTAAGTATATTTAGTGTACTTTTGTGTGCTAAATTGGAACAACTTCAAGTATACTTTAAGTATATGCCTGTGTAGGGACTAATTACATGATTGATTAGTGATTGTAACGACTGAGACAAATCAGACACAGTTATTTGTCATAGTTAACCAATAATTGTACTCTGCACTCTGGGGTCTGTCCACATTGAGAGAAGAGACACAGGAAACATGCATCTTTCCTGCATTATCCCCACATAACACAGACGTTCCTGCATTAATTTATAGACAGACTGTTCTATAAATGAACATGCACATTCCCAGGAAATAGTATCCATTATTACTGTTGTTGTATTGCACTCAGTGTATTCACATGTTTTATGATACATTTAAGGTAACTTCAGTTATGCCATGTTTAGTGTCTGTGGGTTCGTGTCGGGAAGATTTAAATGCTTGTGTATGCGGTATGTCCATACCTGTGCAACACATCAGTATTACAAGAATCTTTAATAGTTCTTCTTCAGAAACTCAGCCAGTTAATCTTGCTCGGTCGTAAAAGCCCTGACAGGAGACGTGTTGTCACCCGAAAATACAACATCCTCATTGGTGTTGTGGCAAAAAATCAACCCGACTCTACTGCATAAGAGACAAACACGTCCAATTGTCTTTAAAACTTTTATTTCTTGCAAGAAAGGTCAGACAGTCATACAGAAACACAAGTAGCTGCAGAGTGTAAGACCAAGAATGAAGGCTTCCCCTCACTTTTATATCTCTAACCTCCAAGGCCGAAGCCTCTGTCCTTTCACCATATTTGGAACATCTCTTAGTGGCTGTAACTTTCCACACATTGTTAGCACAGACATGTTTTTAACATACATCTTGCATTTCCCCATACCATATCTTGCTCTTTCTATTTCTAACATCTATGTTAACACTATGTTAAACATTACCAATGAAGCCAACATCATACCATGTTCCATAAGCATCATATTTCACAAGAATACAGGTTAAAATCATATGAAAAATTAAAATTTCCACAACAGCGGTGATGTGGTTTCTCCACTGCATGGATCTTCATGTGTATCTCCAAGTGACTTTTAAAAGTGAAACTCTTTCCACACTGATCACACGTGTGCAGCTTCACTCTGCTGTGGATCCTCTCATGTGATTTCAGAGATGATGACTGACTGAATCTCTTGTCACAGTGTGAACACTTGTAAGGTTTTTCTCCAGTGTGGATCCTCTCGTGTATTTTCAGATTTGATGACTTATTGAATCTTGTGTCACACTGTGAACACTTGTAAGGTTTTTCTCCAGTGTGGATCCTCTCATGTGATTTCAGATTTGATGACACACTGAATCTCTTGTCACAGTGTGAACACTTGTAAGGTTTTTCTCTAGTGTGAATTCTCTGGTGCTGTTTTAAATGGTTTGCTGTAGTAAAAGTCTTCTCACACTCAAAGCACATGAACTCTCTCACACCAGTATGTATTTTCTCATGTTCTTGTAAACTACAAAGCCGTGAAAAACTCTTTCCACACACAGAACATGAATGTGGCTTCTCCTTTGTATGAACTCTCAGGTGTCTCTTCAGATCTGATGACCCTAGAAATGTTTTGTCACATTGATCACATGTGTGTGGCTTCTCTCCAGTGTGAACTTTCATATGACTCTTAAGATTTCCTCTTTGTGTGAAGCTCTTCCCACACTGATCACATGTGAACGGCTTCTCTCCTGTATGAACTCTCATGTGAACATCAAGATTTCTTTTGGTTGAGAAACTCTTTCCACACTGAGTGCAGGTTGTAGATTTCTTGTCTCTTTTCTTTAAAAATGTATTTTTATTCTTTGACCGACTCAAAGGTTTTTCTTCAGGTTTGTCATGATGTTCCTCCTCCACTTCACTCAGTTCTTCACTCTCCTCCTTCACTTCTATTAGCTCTGAAATGAAAGAGAAAAAGTAATTTCATTGTCAGTAAATCAAAATAAAGAGAGAAATATGAAGTTAAAGGTGATAAAAGGTGATAAAATTGTTGCGATAGACAACTGCTACAAAACATTACGATCATTTTGATGCATTTGCATAAATTAGTTGCATATGTCCCTGAAACTTTAACATTAATCTTCCAATCGTGTAGGCCTACAGTCAGTAAGCAACGACAGAATCCAGTGGTCTGGTGAAGGTATAATGTGTTGAATAAAAAAATACAATCTTGCTGGTTTGTGACTTTTCCTAAAAGTGTTTCTATTTTTACTTACAATAGATTTTATATAAATTACATAAAAGGCAAAAAAAAATATGAGCATTTCTACCTATTAAAGCCATAACGGTCATATTGACCGCTCTAAATCTCACGCGATTCTATTGTTCTTTCCCGCGGTTTATCGTCTCTGTCAGCGTCTCCAGTACTATTAGCATATGCTCATTTGATTATAAATACAAATTCTTGGACTACAAATTATTATTGCCAAATTATTATTATTATAAAATAGATTTATAAAGAGTTTATAGGGAGCGTTTAGAAAATGTCTAATACAAATAATAGAATGAAGAGAAATATGACTTTTGCCGAGGCCTTGGAAATGCTTCACAATCTGGACAGTGATGACTCTGATGCAGGGGCGCTGTCTGAGGTGGAAAGTGACAGCGACCTTTCCTGGGTGCAAGACAACAGTTCATCCTCATCAGAGAGTGAGTCAGAGTCCGTAAAAGGAAAAAGAGGTGGCTATCTTCCTCGGAGATTAGGGAACCAGATGTTCTGTTCACAGCTGACGTTCCAGGTAAACTTGGAAAAACCCATATTTACTAGTTCTGCTGTTCATGTTATTATTATTTTATTATATTATAATATTATAAAATTATTATTATTATTATTATTATTAGAATATTACTATCATTCTTAGGCTACGTAATTGTTATTGTTATTATTATTAGAATATTATTATTATTGTGATATTATTATTATTATTATTATTATTGTTGTTATTATTGTTATTATTATTCTTATTAGTGTTATATTGTTGTCCTAGGCCTTCCCGAACCAGTACCTGCACTTGAGCCAGCTGGAGTGCTCAGCCCACCCTTAGAGTCATCTCGGCCGGAGATTATAGAGTTTATAATGTAGCGGTCAAAATGACCGCTCACGGCTGTTCTAGTAGTTTTGGAATTCTGCCGCTACTAGTGTTAAGACAATCAGCACTGAATGGGCGTCTTCTGGCTACAGAACTTCCCAAATAGCTGCTCTGTCACCTTCCCTTAAATAATTCTTAATCATTTATAAATAATATTAAGAAAATAAAGAAAACATTGCTCTGAAATATTTTGAGTAATATATTTGATCAATGACAAAATGAACTAATGTGATATTAACAGCCATATTTTGACATCAACTTTTAGTTTGATATTTAATTTATTTTCCTAAAAACTGTGTAATTATTAAGGGTCGTTCACAGCAGACTTCTCCTTCCACTGACTTCCTTTCATACACATGTGAATGTGGGACACCAGAAACACAAGATCAAGTGAAGTTTGCAGTAAAGTAGAGTAGATTGTATTTTTAAAAATTTGAGTGATTATTATTTGTTATTTATGTTTTTAAAAAAATGTATCACGTCATATCTTGACGTTGCCGTGTCTGTAGAAAGTTCACATGCTCAAAGACTGACTGCATCTTTAAATGTGTTATTATCAGTGTCCTACATGATTCACTCAACCCTGTTACTTCTGACATGATTTTCCTTCTTTCAAAACCAGAGGATTTCTTAAAACTGTGACACCAGGAAGTGACATCATCTGGGCTCTTTCTACAGCATGATGGGAGGACAAGACAATGATCTCAATCCATTGTCTCAGTTTTTACACAATGAATGACTGCATTCATCAACCCTGTTACCAAAGTTACTGTAAGAAGAGATTTTGCTCAAGTTTCACTCACAACCCTGTCAGCCATTCTGGAAAGTTCATTTACTTCATACATTTTGGTGTTTACAGTTTATTCCTAAAAATAACAGTGTTGAAAACTGTATTGAAAATGCCTAAATTCTGGAAACACTTTTGCAAATTGTGAAGCAGATATGAATGTAAAATACGTAAAAAGTGCTTGAATCTTTCTATCATGAATGTTGTTCAGCATCATGAATGAATGAAGAATAAACACCAACCTCTTTGTTCTTCAGTATCTTCAGTGTGTTTCATTCTGCAGGGTTCTGGATCACTCATGTTCTCACTGTCCTCTTCAATAAACTCAGTCTTTACTGGTTTCAGCTCTTTGTGATGCTCATCTGATGGGAATATTCCTGCATTTATTGATGAACTGCTGTGGGAGGAGCTTCACTGATGATGTAACTGCTGTGGGAGGGGCTTCACTGATGATGTGACTGTTGTGGGAGGAGCTTCACTGGTAGTGACTTATAGTGGGTGGAGCTTCACTGACTGAACTACAGATTGGTTGGAGCTGATCTGCCCAAATCAAAAATATCAGTTACTGTGTTTGTTTTTATAGGGTTAGAGACCAGAAATCAAATTTTAGTATCTGCATCAAATTAAATATACAAAAGCAAATTTAAATAGAAAACCAATTAAATGCAAGAGTCTCTTTTAATGTTTCAAATTACTTTTGTGAAAACCAAATGTTTAATGTAACAGATATATTTATGTAAAAATGAAACAACATTTATTTTGACCAGTACTTAATAAAGTATATAAAAGAGTAAGAGGTCATACTAAATTTCATATTTTAAATTATTAAAAACTTCTTGGAGACAAATGAGTGAAAGCTAGTGGTTTGAAGGATAGTGACAATGTGTAAAGATTTAAAATGACAATTAAAGAGTATTTTGGGCTTCTCTGTGATCCTTCAATACAGTGTTTGAATGTCATCAACTGATTCTCCTTCTAAATATGCCTGAAAAGTTTTTTTGCTATATTAACCCCTTTTTGTATTTCACCCTTAAACTAATTGCATTAATCATTTATATACATTTTGTTTCTAATTCTAACTTTAAAGAACTGTAAGAAAAACAGTTGAAAGCATGAATACAGAAATAAACGAACATAAACACCATCAAATCCCCTCAGTCTGTTGACAGCAATGAAATGAGCTTTAAGTGTCAATTTACAGCAGATCTGAAGACATCAGCATAATAAATGAGGTGAAAACAGGAACTATTGACATGAAATAAAGAGTGTTTTCAGCAGTTTCTCTGTTAATATTGATGATCCTCAGACTATCAACACTCATTCAACAAGACATTCACATCATCTCACTTTATTCTGAGTGTTTGCTGTTAGAAACTGATTATTGGAGTCAGGATATATGAGAAAATCCTATAAAACTGCTCTATTGAAAGACAATACTGTTATTTCTCACAATATGACACCAATAATACAAAAACAAACACTAATGACGCTCATCTTCATCAACTACTGCTAAATAACTATGAAATATTATATGATTTTATGATAACATTCATTATAATAATTTGAGAAGTAATTCTAAACAAAGCTCATATTAATCTGCAGATTATACAACATAAATATTACAAAACACACACAAATGTCATATATATTGTCAGTCGCTGTGTCTTTTAATCATTCAGCTTTAACCCTGTGATTATTCAGGTAGGGTCAGGATAGTCAGATCTGCCTCAATCATAAAGTTCTCACCCGCCGCAGCTGAAGATCTTCAGGAGTGAGGGAGAAGACTCTCTTGTGCTTCTGTTCTGAGGCTCAGTTTAAGTAAAGTCTCACAGGAGGCGGTCATAACAATAAAAACACTTTTTTATTGTTTACGATACAAAGCAGATAAAACTTAAATCATCTTAAGCTAAAAAGCTCTATAATCTTCACTTAATGCAGTTCATCTGAGGAAACCTTTCACTCCTCAGACTCTCATTCTGGTTTATATTTCTGAAAACTCATTTTAGTGTATTTCATTTACATTGAGTTCACACTTTAATTCATCCTCTCTAATCTACATGTAGCCTATACTGGACAAACTGTGATCTGTAGGGTTTAATACTGAACACTACTTTGATATCTTAAATATGAGATTATTCTGTATTATTAACTCTACTTTGTGCTGCTCTTTATTTCGAAAGGTTTTGTGATCATTGTCTCTTCTGATCTAATTTCACTACTGCAATCAATGTACTTATAATTAGAAAATCAAACTTTCAGTTCATATCTCTGTAGTTACTCATCTTTAGTGGTTGATGATGGTGAGTGCGTGTTGATTATTGTATTATTAATGTCATATTGTGAGAAATAACAGTATTGTCTTTCACTAGAGCAGTTTATAGGATTTTCTCATATATCCTGACTCCAATAATCAGTTTCTAACAGCAAACACTCAGAATAAAGTATTGATGATCCTCAGACTATCAACACTCATTCAACAAGACATTCAGATCATCAGCAGATCATCTCACACTCTTTATTTCATGTCAATAGTTCCTGTTTTCAGCTCATTTATTATGCTGATGTCTTCAGATCTGCTGTAAATTGACACTTAAAGCTCCTTTCATTGCTGTCAACAGACTGAGAGGATTTGATGGTGTTTATGTCTGTTTATTTCAGTCTTTATGCTTTCAGCTGTTCTTCTTACAGCTCTTTACTACTTTTCTAGACATCTATCATTATTTTAATGAAGAAACAGAATAAAGTTTCCAAGGAATTGTGGTTGCTGGATGTAAACAAAACATGTCATACCCATGTCATTATACACATGTGTCCTGATATGTCACAAAAACGCCACCCAATATTCTACACACAGTTTGGTGAAGACTAAAAATTCCATATCCTACAGTGAAGTGAATGGCCTAGCTCCTAAAGGATGAACCCCATTACACTCAAAAAATGAACTTTCACTGTTGTTAGTTTCACTCAAACCACCCTTGTTCACATTACTTAAAAAACTCATGTAACTACATGAATGTAATTTAACTGTGTTGTTTCTACTAAAATTGAGTATTGTCAGCTTTACTTAGTAAGTGTTTGTTCAGTCAACTTAACATTGCTGTGTGAAACGCACACATTATTGTTGACATAACTAACTGGGCAGTGGATCTGTAGTTCCCAGCATGCTTTGCAAGGGACTGCATTAGGAGAGTAAATTTAGGGATTAAAGTGTTATTTTATGTGTTTTTCAGTAAAGGGAAAGATGTTGTTAGTTTATGTTAGTGTTTAATGTTCAGTTAATTTGGACATTTAGAGTAGTTTCTGTAATGTTTTTGAATTTTGTGGTTACCATCATGCAGAAGAGTGTCGTCTGTGTTTAGACTAAAAAAAATGTGTTCATCTTACGTAATCAACATAACATTATTAAGTAAACTGCACATATAAATATTATGTAACAGTGGCATTCAAATGATTTGTATTTACTCAAAGAAATTTTGTCAGCTTTACTTAAATTTCTTTTGTTCATTCAACTAAATCGTTTTGTGTACAAATTACTCAATATTGTTGCGTGGAACCACTTGACACTTATTTTTTATGTAAATCCAACAATTCATTTTTTTGAGTGTATGAAGATTTTGCTATTCATTCATTAAGCCTGTTTTATCTTACTTTTTACTTTTATAAATGCAGTTGCTCAGTTTGTCCTGACACAGACAATGATTTATAAGACTGGCGTAGAATGGGAGCTTCTGTTCCATATGGATGAGCAGACATTTTACGGGTCATCTCCGGGTCACCCATTCACAGTTTGTCTACCTCATTGAGGTCCTGACACAGCATGGTCTGAAAGGGGACCAGCATGATGGAGGTGTTGATATTTCTCTCAAGCTAAAGGTGGGTCTATGCCCTGATTAAAGACTAGTTGTTTGAAAATGCTGTCGTTTTAATAGCCATACCACAGTTAAATACATCAAATACATTTGTCCCTTTGTGATAAATTGTTGAGTGTCTGGGATACATTCTCTGTTTGCAGGTTGCACTCACATGCAGATTTTTTAACAATTCTTGGCTTTTACCATTTAATTTCATTAGTGCCAATGGTTTGTTAAACTTCTAAGACACATCCAGACCTTTAACTAATTTTAATGTATTTTAATTTATTTTTACCCCTGTGTTTGTGTTTTGACCTTGAGGAAACCAAATAACTAAAATTAAAAAAGAAAAAAATGTTAAACTTAATTTATTTAATCTGTAAATAATAGTCTTTGCACTTTTTAATCATGCTTTAGAAGTTTAATTGAAATGCATTTAGAAGGAAGGAACATTTTGCAAATTCATGGTGTTTGCTCCGGTTTGTTCAACTCATTTCTTCTAAGTATGGGATCAACAAAATCAATATTGGTGTTTACTATCTATGTATCTTTATGTTCCATAGAGAAATTTCTTTGCAATTGTCTGAACATAATCCAGACACCTCTGTGATGTATTCCCTTGACTCACAGAGATGGACTCTGATAGCTCATAACAGGATAATGTTCCTTCAGACATCATTCCGTAAAAGATTTAGGATGCTTTAAACTGTTGATATTAAATTGCATAAAATAGCATCAAACCAAATGGCCTCTGCAATCAAATGTCGCTAGAGCTTTTCTCAGAACTAGCTTCACCTTTCTGAACCATTATTTCAAATCAAACTAGTTGTTGGTGATTTTTAGTGGATGTATGAAGTTCATAGAATAACAGGTGACCTAGAATAACAGCCATGGTTCATTACATGTTCCACTAACATGGTCCATGTTTAATTTTTTGTCTTTAAAGGTCCCGTTCTTCGTGATCCCATGTTTCAAACTTTAGTTAGTGTGTAATGTTGTTGTTAGAGTATAAATAAAATCTGTAAAATTTTAAAGCTCAAAGTTCAATGCCAAGCGAGATATTTTATTTAACAGAAGTCGCCTACATCGAACGGCCAGTTTGGACTACATCCCTCTACTTCCTTCTTTAATGACGTCACTAAAACAGTTTTTTGACTAACCTCCGCCCACAGGAATACACAAGAGTTGCATTTGTAGAGTGTGTTTGTCGCCATGTCGTCGAAACGCTGTTATTTTCATCCCGCAGTCCAATCACCGGGTCTGATTCCGGCTCAAATTGATAGGGTAAAATTAAAGACATGTTTACAATAACACTGAGCGCGTGCATCTCCACGTTATGGTAAGAGGCGTGACCTTTCCGGGCAAGATGCGCTAAGCTGCTGTCGAATCACAACACAGGAACCGCTGGCACAATCAGAACTCGTTACGTATTTCTGAAGGAGGGACTTCATAGAACAAGGAAGTCATCAGCCCGTTTTTATGACAGTGGAAACAGCGGTATATAGATAAGTAAATTATGTGAAAAATACTGTGTTTTTTTACACGCGAAACATGAACACATGTTATATTGCACACTATAAACACAATCAAAGCTTCAAAAAAACCATGAAAAACGGGACCTTTAATCAATTCATCCATATTTTTCATCATTTGAACATTCATGGCATTTGTGTATGTCTGTGTGTATGTGTGCATCAGGGTATAATTAATAAACTAATACTAAAGCAATAAAAAATACATTTTTGTCTTTTATTAAAATATAAAAAATATAACTTATTTTATTTCAGGTAGCTGGCAAAGCAACATTTAAAAAACGTTAAAATAAAAATGCACAACACAATTTTAACAATAATATAAAGAAAAATAATTTATTATATTATATTAATAAAAACTACAATATAATACTAATGATGCTTTAGTATGATACTTAAATAACACTGGTGTGGATTATATGTCCAAAATAATTTTGGGGGCCACTATACATCAAAATTAATTTTTTCGTTTTTGTTTCCATTAGTCTTAAAATGATTCGTTACCCTTTATTTTATTTGTTTGTTTTATTATTTTTATGTCCAATGTCTGTTTTTAGGACTGTCCCACTATGGAGTTGGCGTTTAGCCCATGTTTTGTGGCACGCGCAGGTTTAGGGGTCACTGGAATATCAGAGACTGAAGCATTTTGCTCCTTTAGTCTTGTAATTCTCTGAAATCCTGCCCACGCTCCCACCAGTGAGCTGGGTTGTGTACGTATATGGTACTGTGGGAAATTTTTATGTCCAGAAGAGCCTGACATCAGCATCAGCAGGATTTAGGAGATCGGGTCGGCCAAAGCTGAAAATACTACACAACATGAATCGTACTGTACAGAGCCTCTAAAGGGACATGGTGATGGGTAAAAAAATAGATGGGAGAAAAATTTATATTGAAATATAATTGTTTACCCTCATCTCATGTTCCGCCTCCTACAGTATGTAAAACGTCTGTCCTTCTATATGATAGAAATGAATGTGGTTTTTTTGGCCACAGGCATTTGATGACTGCATCTTCACCTTCTTTGCTTTGGAGATGGTCATTAAAATGATAGCCCTGGGGATATTTGGACCAAAGAGTTACCTTGGTGACACATGGAACCGCCTGGAATTCCTCACTGTCATGGCAGGGTGAGGAATCCTGTCTCTTTTCTCACTTGTCACTCATGCATTCGTCAAGACTTCTGTTTTCAAACCACTTTTCTTTCATTATCCTGGATGATGGAGTATTCACTGGATGGTCATAACGCCGGCCTGTCAGCCATCCGGACTGTGCGAGCGCTCAGGCCCCTGCCTAGTAAGTATCTTTCATACTGGAAAATCCTGATTAAATTATTTATTTATGGTTATTGATTGTTTCAAGATGGTTTAAGATGGTATTGATCAACTAGGTTAAGTTGACTAGGTCACCTTTGCTGAGCTGATGGGGATCCATGCTGATTAGATGACTTAAAAAACATGCCATATTTCAATTCATATTTTTCCTTGGCAGCAACAAACCAGCTATTATATCAAAAAAAAACAAAAACAAAAAAACAGCTCAAACCACCTGAGGCTGCTATGACCTGGTTTTTCCAGCAGGGTGATCTTTGGCTGCTGATGCTACCCACCACTCAAAGACATTGTTATGTGTCATTTCATCTGTGATGAGAGGCAAAAATTGCTGTCTGATCTATGACATGTGAAGCAGAGATCATCTCATCCAATCATGTGATGAGCCCGTGTCCAGGAAAAACAACTTACAGAACACACAAGTCTATAAATTACCCAGCAGAAAATGTCCCACAAACTGAGGACGGTGTATTTTTTTTTAGTAATGAGCCTCTGTGTGGCGGACTGACAGTTATATTTGATCTCCTAGATCCTTGTCTCCAAGAAAAACAATGAGACCCATAATGTGTCCCATACGTCAAAGGGCAAATAAAATGACAGTGGTGCCCTTTTTGCCCTTTTGTTACTGTTAACAGACTTCTACAAAGGCAAGCGTACTATAAACAGTACCATTCAAAACTTTGGGCTTGGTAAGATTTTTTTAATGTTTCTGAAAGAAGATTTATGTTCACCAAAGCTGCATTTATTTGATCAGAAATACAATAATAATAAATAGTAATAAATAATAAATAAAATTTTAGTTGTTTCTGAAGTAATTCAACTCACAGCTTCATTGCTCGTAGAGAGACACTTATCTAATGAGTCGTAGCTGATGTTAAATTTTAAATTTAATGACGATATGATGATAAATGGGGCAACTTTTTGAGCAATGTTGCTGTCAATGGGCAACCTGGTGAGACACAAGGGCAACTAATTAGGGCAATGGACAGTTGGCAGCAACCAATCAGAGAGGAGAAAATCTATTGCCAACCCAATAAATACTTTATAGGTAAACACTTGTTAGGCATTTTAATTCCACTTTATTTTCTTAAATTTTATTAAATAAAAATGCCTTTCCAATCTGATTTGTGATGGGAAAAGGGAGAAGAGCGAGTTTGGCAAAAGGCAGTTTTGAACCTGGGTCGATCGCATCAAAAGTTAAGTGCCACAATCCCTACGGCCTACGCCACTGCAGACATTACATGGAGCAAATCTTTTTAGCATTTAACTAAAAATTAATTAATTACAGCCTAAAGACATTAAATTGGACATCTGTTGCTATTTTAAGCATTAAATGAGGTAAATTCCCTGTTTTGGATTGACACATAACAACTTACCGGTGTAAAAAGATATAAGTTCATGCTCCTTTTCTTCTGAGACCACCATCTTGTTTGATTTTTTTCTGAAATCTCCAAGCCGGTCACGTGATCGGCTGCTACCTTAAGTGTCATGTGGTGTAACTAATAACATATTGTCCTCACGCCTTGAATATGTATAAGTGTCAACATCTCAATCAATTTTTTAAAATATGTTTTGTCAAGGTAAAGTTTTTTTTTTTTGTTTTTTTTTATGCACCACATGACATTTTAAAACCTGAACCAACCTTGCCTTGTCATAAAAAGGTCAAATTACCTGATGATGATACAATGTTTCAGTTACAGTCTGTTGATATTAGTGGTGGGCATAGATTAATTTTTTTAATCTAGATTAATTTTGGAATTAATCTAGATTAATCTAGATTAAAATGGCTCATTTGAATTCTGCTGAAGACATTCAGAATATGCGAGATACCCAAATTGTCCCTGCGTCCCAATGTCCATACTATCCATCCTAAATAGTATGTGAGATTAAAATAAGTGTGTCCCAAAGCATAGTATGTTGAAAGGAGTATGCCAAAAGTCCCCGGATGGTCTACTATTTCCGGTAGATTTTCGAAGTGTGGATCCGTGCACACTATATTAATATTGCCAACATATTGGCTAATATTGCACACAACCCATTGCGCGTTGGACGAGGATTCAGTTCAGAACTACAAACACGAGTAAAAAGAGTTAAAAACTACAAAACATGGCGAATATGCACGATCGACGCTGAGAGGTTGTTTTAGTGACTAATAATCAGTTCAAACTGATAGAAAATATTTATTTAATGTTATATGTGTTATTTTTCATCTGCAAATACCAATGTGGACTTTTATAAAGATCTGATTGGCCATTAACTTTTAAATGCATCATTATGCATTAATATGAGGAGAGTTCTCCACATGAAAGACTCGCGACTGCAGATCAACGTGCTGCATTTCTCTCCGATACAGTAGGAAATTAGCTAAATGAAATATGGAGGATGTAAGATGATTGACAGGTCAGTTTACGGTGACTGGATGCGGCAGAGAGCAAAGACGCATTTGTATGACATGATAGTATGTCCCAAAGCTTGTCTACTCTTTTGCTACACACTCAAAAGTAAGTACTTTTTGTTCACAGAAAGAGTACATACTTTTAGGGCGTAGTATAAGTAGGCGAATTGGGACGCAGCAAGTGACTAAAAGTAATCCGCCATTTTGTCCGACAAAGCAGATAGGAGTTAGAAGATTAACCTCGGTGGAGTTAAACTTTTGTATATTATATTTTGTATATTGACATCTTTCCGCGTTTGAAACAACATTGATTCTCATGTTCATTCATGTTTATTTCATGCTATAAATGGACTCGTAGTAAGAGATGATCGGTTTACGAGCCTCTTGAGCTGAGGCGCTACAGCATCTGTCACGACCATGGTAACGGCACATTAAAGAGCAACAAAACGTTTTTTATTGTTTGAATTTCTTAAAAAAAAAAAAACTACACAGTTTTAAAGCTGGGACTTTGTTAAATATCATAAGTAACCTGCTCTGTCTTGTCTGTCGACGTGTTGTCAGTCAGTGTCCTCTTTGCTCCGTGATGCATTAATCACTGTTTGTGGCGTGACAGCGCCACGGCTTGTCGGACAAAGCAACAGTAACTAAGGGGGGCGGGTCTTTGCGAAGGGTCAATTCGGCTAGGTATACATCCGCGCTAAAATATCAAGGTGAAAGTCATCATAGCTTGCGTAGTATAGACCCAGCTCCCAACCCCACTTTGAGAATATTAACGGCGGTATTTTTTTTATCGCCCGATAAGAGTCTCGCGTTAACGCAGCACGTTAACGCCGATAACGGCCCACCACTAGTTGATATATTTCGATTTGTTTTTCATTTGTGTTTCCACACCCTTTACAATCTGTCGTTCATGAGTCCGTACTACATGAATGAAGACGGTGAGGATAACCCCTTCATGCTGCGCTGCAGTGAGGTGCCCCCCCCCTCAAGTATGGTGTTGAGTGCACTTTAAATGCATCTCCACCGGGACATGCCTACTCTGGCCTGGATGGGACCAGCAACAGCAGCTGTATTAACTGGGACCAGTATTACAATGTGTGTAAGCTCAACCCGCACTAAGGGGCAGTGAACTTTGATAATATTGGATATGCCTGGATTGCGATATTCCAGATACGTTCCTCTTGATTTTCTACATGACTGATGGTCTTTTTGTTGGACGCTGTGGGAATGGAAATGCATTTGTAAGCATCATTGTTCTTTTCCATTAAGTCAAAGGCCCTAGTTACTCCAAAGATAGATGAGGCTTTTTACAACTTTTTATTGCTCAGTTTTCTTCTTGAAAGGACAAAGTCTTGTTAAGCACGCTCCAACCACACCAAATAATTGAATCTCCACTGAAAAAAAATGTTTTAGTAATTTCTGCCCCTTTCTCAGAAGGAACTCTGCAAAGTGATGAGATTTTTCAATGGGAAAGTGATATCTTGTATCGCAGCCTGTGGAAATTAAATAAGAATAGAAAAAGTGTCCCGCTGCATATTAACTCTTCAGTACTTTCAATCCATCCTCATCAGCAGAGTTGAATCACCACACAGACCACTAATATTTAATATGGTGGAGAGGCACATTAGTCCCACTGTACGGACATTCAATGAGACCTGTGCTCTAGTCTGTGGAAATGAATGTCGGTCTCTTTTGTCCGATCATTACAAATGGGTCAGTCATGTGGTGTCCCTTTTGGCCAGGCTATAATGACAGTACAGGGTATGCAATTATAAAAGAGGGCCTGAAGGGTTTTCACCTGTGTCAACATAATAGGGCCTGGATTGTGCTCATAAGATGACACCTCTGGGAGCAGGTTATTCTAAAACAAGTTTTTTTTTTGTTTTTTTGTTTTTTTTTTATACCTATTAGCACTTTTATGTCCAGATAAACCTTCTTAGATAAGGTTACTGTAAAATTTAACTTAAAAATACCATGCCATCATTTATTTTTCTGTTCCTTTTTAAATATTTTAGGTACATTTGTTTTAAAGTTGTTCCTAAAATATATATATATTTTTTATTCATGGCATTTTTCAGATATTTGTAATTTGTCAGATATTTTACTAAATTATGCTTAAAGTTTGAAAATATTAGTTAATTGTGTATATTTCGAATGCATAAAATGCTATCAATGAAACTTTATTTATTTTGACACAAGCTGACAGTTTTATTCTAAAAAAAACCCAAAACGTTAAAATTGACATTTCCATGAACTAATTCCATCAGAGAATGCTAGTTAGTTAGTGGACCACTAGTGAGAGTGTTTATTTTATTTTATTTTATAAAATTCTTCAAGTGCCAATATTCAAAGAAACACCCACATAAGGAAATATTCAAGGATATTAGTGCTGTGACCAGCTGAAAACAATCCAAGTAAAAAGTATTTTTATTCTGACATCCATTAAATCCTGAGCCCAAATGGACTCTTAAGCAATATTTTGAAATGATGTCTGGTATGGCTGTGTACAGTGTGTAAAAAGAGGCTATAATAAATTATGTAAAATTGTGTGTCTAGCAGTACAGTCTCATTTACAAAATGTAAATGTGGCTAAGTTTTGAATCAGCTGTTTTAAAGCCAACTGTGTCTGTGTGGATGCACTGCGGAAATCAAAATTCATGATTCATGGTTTTTTTTTTGTTTTTTGTTTTTTTATGTGAACAACAGAAATTTGTCTCTTTAAAAACCAAAATGTCTTTCCAGAACCAGAAAATTAATCCAGTAGACAGCACAGAAAGAGTGAGAAAAACAGGGTTTCAAACATTAGGTCTAATGCTAAATGATACAGCTGGATGCGAATGAAATGTAGTGCTGCAGGCGCAGAGCTTCCAAAACAAATGACTCAATAACAGATGTAACCCTGCACTTCTACTTTTACTGCAATCAAACTAACAATCAGACCTCTGGCATCACTCTGTGCCATGCTATATTTTGTCCTTTCTACTTTGTGTTCAAGACAGAAATTAGAGATGTCTTCATCTGATTGTCTAAACTGAGGTAATTTATTGAAACTTTAGCTTAGGTCAAGGTGCATTAACAGTGCTCTACATTTTAAAGGTGCCTTAGAATGTCTTTTTAAAAGATGTAATATAACTCTAAGGTGTCCCCTGAATGTGTCTGTGAAGTTTCAGCTCAAAATACCCCATCGTTTTTTTTTATTAATTTTTTTAATAGTATCAGTGCTTCCCACAGGTTTGAAATATATTTGGGGTGGTAGCCGAGCGAAAAATCCTCCTATTACCCATGTCACAAAAATGGTCTACTACATGTGACAAACAAACAATGTGTGATTTTTAACAGTATTTTTATTTATTGAAAATAATTTTAATTAAATAAAATATTACATTTAATTACATACTATTATTATGCATTGTAAATTATGCAAAATTACAGCATTTAAATGGTTCTCTTTTCCTATGTTCTCCTTGCTGTCATATAGTGTCTCTTTCAGTGAATGGGACACAGATTTTACTAGTAAAATTTATAAAATGAATAATATATGTGTCAAATAATGTTCTTAGTCTTTTCTTTCTGTGGAGGAGACTACAATAATTTACTATGAATTAAATGGAAATCAAATTAAATACAATTTATTGTGTAACCAAAATACCAATAATGCCCAAAAGAAAAAGAAAAAACTTAGCGTGTGACTTTTAATTATAAACAAGCCCGAAATACACCGGGACTCTTATTTTGAAATGTCTGTACTATTGCAGGCTGATCCTTCAGATTCTTACAGTCGTATAAAACATTTTATATAAAAGGCCATAAAGTAGACATTGCAATAATTCATCAACTTGAGTTCATTAGCAATAGCTTGGCATAAATCTGCGCTTTTCATTGATTGAGAATCACTTTGAAGCAGACTGAAGCGCTGTTGCGTTAGCTTGTAGAGCGCGCAACAGCGCCGCCTTGTGACTTTGCAAAATGCAGCGCCCGTTTGAATGTTAGCGAAACGACTAGTTAATTGATCGCGGATGATTTCATTATCTTGCGTGGATATAAAAGTATAAGAGGATAAAAAAATAATAAAAGCAAAAATGTGTCTCCGAATACACTTGGGCGGCCCGCCCAAGTAAAGTCTATGTGTGGGAAGCACTGAGTATATACAAATTTCTACTGGTGACATTGCAAATAGATATATCTGTTTTCTATAAAAACTCCCTATGCGTCCCCTTATTTAGAATTCAAAGTCCTAAGTTTAAATTCAAATTCAGGAATTTGAATTGAGAATGACTTTAAAATTACAGTTCAGTTCCTGAGTGAGCAGAATCCTGGATAAAATGGATGCCAATATATACACATCCATACCAACATTGATAATTAGAAATGTTTCATGAGAATCAAATCAGCATATTAGAATGATTTCTGAAGGATCATGTGACACTGAAGACTGGAGTAATGATGCTGAAAATTCAGCTTTGTCATCACAGGAATAGTTACATTTTAAAATATATTAAAAAATATTATTAATTGATTAATTAAATGATTAAATAATTAATAAATCAATTCATAAAATATTTCAATTTCACATAATATTTCACAGGATTAATGGATTTTTGATCAAATAAATAGAGACTTCTTTTAAAAAAAATCCTGGTAACCCCAAAATTTTGAACTGTAGTGTACCGTTTGTACGCCATCTACATGTGAGGTGTAAAACAGGCATTATACAGGCATTGAAAAGACTTCTCATGTTCATGATAGTAAACTAAAGTGACTTTTGTTTCTCTCAGGTGGGTTCCTTCTTCATGATCAACCTGTGCCTGGTTGTAATAGCAACCCAGTTCTCAAAAGCAAGGAGAGTCTACTTTTAGCTGTTACGCCAGCCGCAGCTGGAACCAGCTTCCAGAAGAGATCAGGTGTGCTCCAACAGTAGCCACATTCAAATCCAGACCAAAACACATCTTTTTATCTATGCATTTGCTGATTGAGCACTGTGCTATGTCCGAACTGTTTGCACTTTATTTTATACGTATTATCTTTTATTCTTTTAATTCCTTTACCTGTTTTTATTTCATTTTAATGTATTTTATATCTTTTATGTATCATCTTGTTATTTTTGACTTTTAATGCATTTTAAATATTGCTGTCTGGTTGAAAGAGCTGGGAGAATTAGGAAGAAAGCATTTGTGATTAGGTTAAAATTTGGTAAATTTGGATAAGGGGACAAACCATGGGGAAATTTGAGCTGTGGTGCATGGTTAAGATATCTCTGGATTACAGTCAGGACACTTTCCAAAGGGGGAAATTTGAACTGCGTTGCATAGATAAGATATCTCCGGAAGAGGGATTAGGGCTGTGTGGTGCAGTATGAGGTGTCTTGGCAAAAGGGGAGATTGAAACTGTGTTTATCAGTTTGAAGTGCCTTAACAGGTAGCAGTCCTGTCGTGTGAGGAAGATCCATTCAGATCTGCTCTGATGGATAGATCCGTTTAGATCCACTCTGATGGACAACAACAACAACAACAAACTCCCTGAAACTTCCTAGCTCTTCCATCCAGACAGCAAAATTCTCTGTTTTTACTGTTATTTCTATTCCTTATGTTCTATTTTTATTATTCTGTTTTATGTAAAGCACTTTGAATTACCATTGTGTATGAAATGTGCTATACAAATAAAATTGCAAAGCAAAACAGCATGAGAACCAGCTGATGCAGGAGCTATGCTCACTATGTTACCTCTCCAACGACAGCACCCTTGCCAGCTACTTTGAGCCAGGGAGCTGCTACGAGGAGATGCCCAGTTACATCAGCCACCTGTACCGCAAGGTGAAGCGTCGTGCTTCTCGCATCTACAACGGCTGGCAGAGCAAGCGCAGAAAGAAGGTGTACCCCAACAGCGTTCTGAGTGGGGGAGGAGGCGGCAGCGGTGGCGGGGCCAGTGGTCACTGCAGCCACAGGGGTGGCGGACACTTGGTCGGTTCCATCCACAACCTCATCCAACAGCACTGTCACCTCAGCAATGGCAGCCCCAGTCCTGTGGCCTCTACGGGGTCCAGTGAGGCTCTGGAAATGAGGTCTATCACATTTGGGGCCGCAACTGACCGTGTGCTCTCAGCCAACTGGCATGCACAATCTTTCTTCCAGGACTCAGTCAGTGCACTGCATTTATCAAGGTGACTTTCACGAGGCCCCGCAAGGGCGAATGAGTGCCACGGTGGGCGTGCTGCCGCTTGGACGACTAAACGGGGGGATGAACTATCCAACCATCTTGCCCTCCCTCATCTGCAGCTGTACAGGCAGCAGTTCTGCAGGGAAAGAGAGGAGGGAATCAGATATAAATACAGGATGTGATGCAACCCAGATAACAAGGTGACATTGATTCAATGTTGAAATTCCATCAGAATCATCATTTTGGTTGAGATTGGAAATTCAGTGCTAAATAATATTGAATCAACGTTGAAATTTCAATGCTTTTCAGTGTTGAAAAAGACAACATTGAATCAATGTTGATTTTTGGTCAGCTTCATCACGGGTGGAACTAGGGCTGGGCGATATATCGCATGCGAAATGGAGCGGCATTTAATAGACAGAACCGTAGATCACTGACAAGCCACGCAATATCGCGTTCATTATCGCAGATGAATCGCCTTCGATATTGAACGTGATATTGCGTGGCTTGTCAGTGAACTACGTCTCTGTATATTAAATGCCGCTCCATTTGAAAGCAGGTGATGGCGATTTACTGACGAAATGCGTGTGACAATCACATGCGATATATCGCCCACCCCTAGGTGGAACTAGACTATGTCAATCTATCTGTCCCCTCATTCAACACTTTATTCACATTAGCACTCATGCTCCTCATGACCCTTCCCTCTAGTCCCACAAAAAATAAAATAAATAAATAAATGAATGAATGAATAAAATCCTGCCAACTGAGGTGTGTAGATAAACTCCAAACTCCAAGCGTCATTCACACTGGCCCCGGGCCTTCTGGCAGTCCTTATAGGCGGATCTTTTGTGACGTCATTGTTTATGTTTGTCGCGTTGCATCATGGGAGTCGTGTGGCAAGAAACACCGCTAGATACCTGTAATTTGATTGTTTTGCACGTTTGGAGGAGGATTTAGAGAAGAGGATGGTTCACTCTTGCTGTGTGGTCGATTGTACGGCTCGTTGGGGGCCTGATAAAAAGTTTTTTCGAATTCCCTCCGAAAAGGATAGCGAAAAACGAAAGAAATGGTTGCGTGCAATTAGGCGATTGAACCTGGATGCTCCGAAGAAAGCCTGGATTCCTGCAGCTTCTGATCGAGTTTGTGAGGCACATTTTGTTCATGGTAAGTCTTAGTGACTATGTATTTATAGAAGATTAAATAAAAAATAAATAAAACTGAGTCAAATCAACCGAGTCATGTGTTTTCGCGTTCTGAAGTCTCACACTGAACACAATTGAATTGGTACAACAGTCACTACATTTTCAATAAATAAGTAAATAAGAACACTGATCAATGAAGACTTACCCGGCTTTGCAGTCGCAGTGAGCAGTGATTATTTCGCCGTTCTCTTTGGCGATCGCCCACAGGAGATGCGAATCACGCTGTGACTCTGCTTGGCCAGGTCTAACCTCTGCTTTTAGCACGATCACTGCTTTCTGTTTGGCAGAAAAGATCGGCCCAACTTTGCGAGAAACAAAATAATCATAGGCCTCCAGACTTTTGAAAGCCTTTAATCTTTCATGAGTGAAGGGTCCAGGGGTTTCTATTAAATAAGAATAAATGTCTCCCCAGCAGATTGGTGGCCAAGACACGGGCGAGTCGGACCAACGTTTTTTGTCATCCCAGATCTCATATGGGCTTTGAATAACTTCAATTTTGTCACCAATACAAATTTTGAGCTTCTCTCCAAACCTCCTCCGGTCTTCAGATGTTAAATAAGGTGACCAGATTTCTGAAATGAAAACCAGGGACATTTCCTATGTGAGTGGTCAAAATACCACCAAAATCTCATTTGTTATTATCTATTAATTAAAAAACGGGGACAGTACTTTTTTTTTTTTTTATTGTTGTGGGTTTCACATTGAAAATCACATTACAAAATTTGAGATAAATAACACAAATAATATTTGCAACATTTATTATCGAATTGAATATTTTAATTTTCACGAGCTGTTTATACTGTTATAACTTTAAATTACAACTTTTGTCCAATTACATTTTAATTTTCTGTTAACAGCTTTACTGACATGAAAGGAGCTTTGTTGTAGTATTCTTGAGTAAAGTTCATGAAATGTAGGCTAAATTGGCATTATTATTATGTCCCACTGGAATTTGTAAAATGTTCTGTAGGCTATACCTCCTCTAGGGAGGTCCGGGGACATGCACCCCCGGAAGAAAATTTTGTACATTTTAAGGTTAAATGCATCAATCTGGTGCACTTTGGAAGCTCAAAATTAAGAGTTTCAAACCATGTACAGTGTGCAAATTGAACAAAGAAACAGCATTAACTTGTACCTGGACATTAAAGAGGATTCAAACATCTTTTTAGTTGTGATATAAAGTCTACATCGTTTTAGGTGTTTTAGGATGCCAAACAATTATTACAATAAAATAATAATATAATAATGTTTTAGGCCTAGCTATCCATGGGTTTCAAAGACGTCACTTCCGCTATGCCCGCCGCCATATTTGTGTCCGAGATGTCAACTAACACTGCGCATTTAAATGAGACGGAAAAAAATCGATATTTGGAAAAAACGTCTGTTATTGGTTGCGATCCTTATTTATTACCCTTGACTGTATTTTGTCCCTTAAAATCTGCGACGCGTCTACCCCAGCTTTCTTTTCCGGACATTTATATATATCTTGTACATAATCCATCACCATACACCGGAGAAAGCCTGAAGGCCTTCAAGAGTACAGATGCCTATCTATACGCCGCTGCAGGATGGGTGAACGACACCAAGATATGGTATCTGGAGAAAAAACATCTATATGTGATCACAGGACATGTAAGTGATTCAACAACAATTATCAAACGTGTTATTTTGGTAATGGTTTAGTCTAGTGTGGTTAGCTAACTTTAGCACACTAGCTCGTAGCAGGTTCTTGTTTTGTTTTTGAACTAGGTATGACGTTTCATGTAGAATGGGTTTCCATCCAACTCATTTGCATCTTTTATGCGCATTCATGAAAATACTGCTAAACAATATAATAATAAGTAATATTAAATAAGATACAGCAATATTTTATGATGCTACATTTTTCACTTAACAGGTCAATCATTCCCAGGCTTTGAACACAAAAGCAACATGTCCATGGATAGTGGTGCAAGAGGAAGGGACAGTGGTGATGGCACATTGTACTTGCATGGCTGGGTTGGGAGAGGTGTGTTCCCACGCTGCAGCACTGATGTACACAGTTTTGGCTGCTGTTGACAAGAGAGAAGGACAGACATGCACTGACAAGCCATGCACATGGACAAAGCCAAGCACGAAAAAAGTGAAGTATGATGAGTTGTCTAACATCTTTGCTAACCAAGAGCAAGTTGCAACTCAAGACCATTTGCAGCACATGAGACCATCTGCTGATGAATTCAAGTTCTTCTGTGCACAGCTCCACCAAAGTGAAGGCCAAGAGGCAAAGCCCAAGAAAAGTGCCATCCTGTCAGTCATCGAAGGCCATTCCCTCAGATACATGCCCAAGACTGTACTACTGAATCTGCCAACACCTCTGACCACCCTCTATGCAAGTACCAGACTTGAAACAGATTTGCCTGTTCTGCTGGAGGAGGGTGCCAAAATCTTTGAGGAGCTGCATCTCACACCAGAGCAGGTAAGAAATGAGAATGGCTGTCATTAAAATAAGTGTGTTGTTAAATCAAACGGCAAGTGCAACCTGTATTGAGAAGTTCTATACAGTTACCAGAATGTCAAATTATATGTATAATCATGACCTAATTCATTAAGACTAGATTCATTCCTTTATGATAATTACAGCTCTTTTGATAGTTCAATTCTTTTTTGAGTGTTTGTTAGTTGAGGAAAAGACCAGGGAACAGAGAAAGTCGAGAGTGTGGTTTGATCAGAGAGCAGGGAGAGTTACTGCATCATTGTTCCATGAGGCATCTAGGACAGAAAAATCTTCATCTCTGATTAAGAGAGTTTGCTATCCTCGTTCCTGTCAGTTTTCTACTGAAGCATCAAGGTATACATAATTGTGCTGCAGAGATGTCCTGCCCTACATATCATGTTCTGCAGACTTAAGAAAACATCTTTGTTTGGTACAGAACCTTGCAAAAATCACCATTTAAATGTGTTAAATTAAAATGAGAATAATTATATAAATATGATCATTCCCTCCAATACCATAAATCGTAACGCATCTGCAATGTTAGATTCCAATTAGATTTTTTTTTTAAATGTTAAGCTCTAATATAAGTATAAGAATGATCACTTAAAGCTAGGAATTGTACTCAAATATTCAAAACAAAAAATGGCTCACTTTTGTGTTGTTTTCATCAGATGGGGTCTAGAAAATGAGGACGCTGCCAGAGAGTCGTACCTGATGGCGATGCAGGATCTCCATGCAGACCTCAACGTTGCAGCATCAGGGCTTATCATCAACCCCGAGCTGCCATGGATTGGTGCATCACCAGATGGTGTGGTGACCTGTGCTTGCCATAAGCCTGGCGTGTTAGAGATTAAATGTCCTTTCAGTGCAAAAGACCGCACTCTACATGAATGTATCAAAGACTCACAGTTCTGCCTGACTGTCACTGAGGAAGGTGTTATGAGCCTAAAGCTCGATCACAGATACATGTATCAAGTTCAGGCCCAAATGCGTGTAGCAGAGGTAACATTTTGTGATTTTGTGGTGTGGACACCGCAAGAACTTTTTATACAGCGCATCCCGTTTGATGGTGTGTTTTTTGATGAGGCATATTTAAAGGTCATTAACTTTATTAAAACTGGGATACTACCAGAGCTGTTGGGTAAATGGTTTACTGTCCCACGCCTCTCCACTACTGCAGACTCTGAGAAGACACGTGTGGGATGTTACTGTGGTAAGCCTGTTGATAATGCAGACAACATCCTCTCTTGCACATCTGAGCAATGCAAGCGAAAACACTTCCACAAGTCCTGTCTGAAACTGAGCAGTGTACTAAAGATTTGGACATGTTTAGAGTGCAGGAAGCAAAAAAACAAGAAATAAACTCCACATGACAGACAGTAGTCAAAACTAATCTCGCACTACGTGATTTTAAACACTTTTGTGAAATTGTAGGTCATCAGCTGTTTGCAAGATACTTTGTGATCAATTTTACTTTTTACAAATCTGTTAAATGTCTTGTATAAATGTTAAAGATGTCAAAGTACAAATTAAACTTTATCTTTGCTCAGTTGTACATCGATGTTAGTAAATTTCTGAAAGAAAACGTCTTTTTTCTTTGATTTTTATGATCACATATTTGTGTACACATTCATGACAACACTGAGTCAAACATATTCAAATACCACAGAATGCACAGAAAATTAAATAACAATATATAATGTATATATAATATACAAAATGACTATATAATATATGATTGATTCAGCATTGTAGTCCAGAGTTTACAGGAGTGTTTAAGTAAAACATGAGAACCAAAACTTGAAAAAATTCATATTAAATAATTATTAATAAATTATTACTGTAACGAACATTTGAATGTATGAATTTTTACATTGTAGTAAGCAACTAATGTTTGTCTATTCTGAGGGGACCACAGATGGGCAAATATTACAAAGAGCACAACAAACTGTCACCATCTTGTCCAGTGATGTAGGTTGTCCTTTAGTGGCCCCTTGGCAGAGAGACAATGGGATGGTGGTCTGAAGGATAGTGTATTTGTTCCTGATCAGGCATGACTCTTTCCACATGGATCCTGACAGCAGCAAGCCCCCTTGTTGCTTCTAGTTCCAGTGGATGCAGTTGCTGCTTGCCTTTGGTGAATGCTGGTATTTTCAACTGTGCACAATGCAAGCCTACTGTATCTTTGACATTAAAGCCTCTATCTGCGAGAACGACATCTCCAGGTGATAATTTCTCAAGGTATCCACAGTTTTCTGTTATGTGCTTGTCGCTTGTACGTCCACCCCAGCCTTTTGACACAAAGGATATAACACCTTGTGGTGTTATTGAAATCAAATATTTTACAGTGTTGTGATGCTTGTACTGAGAGTATGTCTGTGCACGAGCTCTGAAGTTCTTTGGTTTCTCTATGAATATTTCAAAACAGTCAATGATAGAAGTGCAGCTGTTAAAGTTATCCCTGAAACACATGGGCAGACTGACCTGAATTTGTTGTTTTGATGGCCAAAATATAAGTGGTGACAGTCTAACATACATGACATCTAATGTACTATTAAACATTCTGACAACACTTGCCTTAGACATATGAAAAAAATAGACAAAGAAATATAAAGGTAAATTAAGTCTCATTCTCATCAGTGTTAACACAAAGCTATGAAAGGGAGTCAATCTTCGACTAGCTTTCAGAAATCCTGACAGGAAAGTAAAGACAACCATTAATTTAGCATAGCTTGGAAGGCCTGTGAGTTCCTGTACCATGTCATCATTTCCTTTAAAGGCCTCTTCGTTTAAAGACCGCTCATCAAGTTTGTCCTTCAGACGATGAACCTCAGCTCTAAGTCGTGTACACTTGTTTGTCAGTGCCTCAACTGTAGCTTGGCAGGCTGTATTCGAGCATGGTTCCACAATGCCTGAGCTATGAATGGCCTGGGAGTAATTGTGCTCACCCTGCATGCATTCTGCCCGTACTTCCATGGTGTCATCCTCAGTAGCATAGGTGATGCTGGAAGGCACTACAGTCTCACGGTCAGTGTCAGGAAAAGTCTCAGTCCTTTTCCGCTTCATCTGCTGGGTATGCGCAAACCTGTGGTTGGCGTTTATGCTTTTCTGCCGCTGTTCTGTTGAAATGTGTGCAAAAAGGCTGGGTACATAATCGGGGCTCAGGGGGTTGTCATTTTTTCTTCCTAAGCAGACAGAGATAAAAATGGAATATTAAATGTGTGCACAAGCCTACAAACAAGATATTGACCTGCCTGAGCAAGGTAATTTAACTTAATGTTTTTCTCTCTTATTCATATATAATGCATTTAAGTACTGTATTTTGAATTAAGTTTAGAGGTAACTAAAAGTAGGGTTATAACTATTGGGTTTAATAAGGTTACAACATATAGGTAAGAGATCAGTGTAATAAATTTCCTCTTACTACCATTTCCAACACTGTATTTTAGGACCCTAAAATACCCACAGTAAATGTGACAGTTCATACTAATGAAAGGTCCTGATTAGTTGTTGATTTAAAACTGATCAGCTAAAAGCACTTTTGAGTCAATGATAGTATAATAAGACAACATTAGCTAGCTTAGCCTACTATCCAATCTTAATATAATGCTAATTTAGCTAGTTTTAACATAATGCAAATAAGCTCAATGGTGTATTATATGATGACACTGCTAATGTTAATTAAATGGCAACTGAAGTTAACCATGTTCCTGGAAAAGGGAGCTAAGAAATAAAAGTTATAATTAGTTTAATTGATGGGTTTACCAGAGACAAAGTGCTGACTGCACAATCTGGAGTTGGATGTTGGCTGCCAGTGGTCCCTTCTGATAGAAGCCAACCATTTATTCCGCCGATCTAACTCCTTTGGAATGGAATAAAATTGCAGTTCGGGGTTCCTCTGATGACTGTTGTTACAGTTCACAGCACAACATATCCCGGGCATGTTGTGAATCTTCTGGGAATACGTCTTTGGTCTTCCGCCAGTAGGTGTTACCATAGACTTACACAGGTCGCGCAGCTGTGAACGGACACAAAAATGGCGGCGCTAAAACACAGTGACGTCACATGAAACCCATGGATATAATTATTCATATGACAATAATATCCATATAGGCTATTGTAACAAATGCACTCCAATATATATATATATAAATTATTATTATTATTATTTATTTATTGGTTAGGCTACTTTACACAACGTATAGGGAAATTAAAATAGCCTATAGTTTGTAGCCGATTTCTAAGATAAATCTTTGAGCTTTAATTTTGATCATCAAATCGCCAGCTGATCGCGTGAGCAAAGTGCGCACTTCTCTTTAAAACACGCAGCACAGACTGTATATATACTTAATCACTGTATTTTGCTGTTGTATAAAGGCACAAAGCCATATCTCGGTTTCGATTTTAGTTCGTTGGCAAAATAGCCTACAACGTAGAGACCATTATGTTTTAAATTCTCGGTTCAATATGAAACGGCGGCACAGGGCCATTAATGGGACACACTGAATGAATGTTTAGCTGACACATGTGCTAAAGTTGTCATATCAGTTGTTATATCGTAACAAAAACCCTTCAACCGGACCGAAAGAGAGTCTCGAGCTATGGTCTCGAGGCCTGCCGCTGCTTTGAGTGAGTGACAGGAGGCGTGGCTCTGTACAACTGCGGTGTGTGAACTCGCTGCCGGTGTATATGGATACTGTAGAAAAGCGGTATCGAACTGTTTAACATATTTTAATAGAATATATAAAAATATATATTTTAACAGCACTATTAAGAAACCTCTATGTTGTATGCTGGCCAGACTTTTTTTACAATGTATTTGCGAATTATTTTGAATGAGATATAAAACGGGGACATTTCCGGGGACAGCTCCAGTCGGGGACGGAGCACCAAAAACCGGGACTGTCCCCGGAAAACGGGGACGTCTGGTCACCCTAAAGTGCTTATATATTGTGGATTTCGCCCGCTAACTCTCTTGAAAGTGCTCGTCGCGTCTTTACAGCCCGCCATACTGTTTGTTTTGTTGCCACACAACCACTCGCGTATGCGTACAAAGATGTCAACAAAGATCCTCCTATTGTCGAGCCCTGTTGTCTTTTCTTCTCCACCTGTTTTTGTCTGACTTTGCTGACCCAGTGAGCATTTTGCTGTCCAGTGGTCATGCCTTAACTGCAATTTCTAGTATTGCATTAGTACTGCATCCTTCTCGTAGGAATTTAATAATTTTTGACCTTTCAGTCTGAATCTCTTTTGGGCTCATTTTATCTGTAAAAGAAAACAAGCCTTCATAAACTAACTTCATAACTAAATACAAAACTTAATAGTAGTTATTAAGATTAATTTTGCTTGGGGAAAAAAATGAAATCAAAAATCAGAAAATCAACTTGCATAATAATTAAGCAAATTATTATGCATTTAAGCAGTTAACTAACTTAACTGATTCGTTTCAAGGTGAATTATATTGTTTGTGTGACACTAGCGGCACCTAGCCGATCAAAAATACAGCATATTTTGCAAACGCACTTTCGCCTGTCGCGCCTCCATCGACTCAAACATCACAGAAGCTCTTACAGGTGCTTGTGAAGGTACGTCTCAACAGGTAAATGTAGGCTACTCTCAGTAAAAGGTCCAACATATTATTACTTTTTGCTGTGATGCTATTTGTCATGAGCAAGAAAATGAGTAAACTAACACTGAAAACGCGAGACACCAAGTGCGGGACATGCTAAAATGCTTAACATGGCTTAATTTATTAGTATGATGTTTAGTAAGTCTGGTTTGGTAATAACTCTTAGTAAAGTATACTACAGAAAAGCAGATGAGCCCAGAATATGATCGCAACACGTTTAATTAAACATTTTCCTCCCACTAAGAAAACGATTAACGTGACTTAATGTTGTAACGAAAGCGGGACTCAGAGTAAGATCCACATGCAAAGCTTTATTAAATGTTGAGCGTGGTCGTACAGGCATGGTCAAGCGGGGCAAACAGGAACATCAGAGACAGGCAGTGGTCAAAAGGCAGGCAGCTATCAATCACAGAACAGGAGGATAAACGCTTGGAAATGTATCACAGGGAAAACAAGACCTAGCGTGAGTTGATGTGTGTAAGAGACTTTTATAGACCTGGTAATGAGGTGCAGCTGGGTGTGGTGATTAGTGATTAGTGTGAAGTGTGTGCAGGTGACTGGCAGAGAGGATGATGGGAAATGTAGTCCGGGAACTGACAGTGATCATGACAAATGTATTATTAAGACAGTGACATTAAAAGACCAAACTTAGTAAACACTATACTAATAAAACATAGTATAGGCTACAGAAAAAAAAAAGAAAAGAAAAGTTTTTTGTAGAATTTGATCTTTTAATATCACTTAGTAGCCTAGGCTATATAAGCAATGTTAAAAGCTTTTTCTTTATAACGGTTTCCTATGGGAGGAAAAAGCAACGTGTAGGCTAATTAAACGAACTGAGTTCATATTCTGGGCTCATCTCCTTTGCTACTTTATTAGTATGGTGTTTACTGAGTTTGGTCTGTTAATATCACTGCCTTAGTATACATTAAGCGTTTTTGAATGTTCAATCAATGTAAACTGCATCGGCCACATTTTTTCATGACTCACCACCCAGCATACCCGGTTAAAAAAGACACTGCTCGCCACTATATATATATATATATATATATATATATATATATATATATATATATATATATATATATTAAACATTGTTTGTACCTATATTTGTCACTGTTTTAATATTACTATTTTAATATACAAAAATTATCTGGTAAAATAGTTGGATTTCTATGCACTTCTGTGATTGTAGACAATGCATGACTTTTATTTTGGAGTGACGACATGACGTCATAAGACTGCGCCGCGCTCCTGCATCTGTTGTGATTCTGCTGAATAAAGGTTTGTTTTAAGAATTTAAGCTGTTTTAATCGACAGAAACAGTTTTAATAGTTTTACCAGCGATGTGAAATGAGTTAATTTACTATCTAATGTAACATTGTGATTCTTTATCTAACTGTAATGAAGGATATTTAGTGTGAGTAAAAGCTCATATGCACTGATGAGAAACAGTAAACCTGCGTCTCATTTCTCTCTATATACGTTATATATCATAAATCGGTTTATCATGAACACGAGTTCAGTCTCTGGAGAGTCATGATGGAGAAACTGAACTTTTCAACTCCGAGTCAATTGAAGTCAAACACTTTGAGAAATGATTCAGTGAATCACGACACGTGCTGAGGGCTGTTTCATAAAACAAAATTAGAAAACCAGGCTTATTTTACTTAGTCAGACTTGTTGTCAGCGAATTCTGTTTTATAAAACAAATTTAAATTTGTTCAAACTCAGTTACTCTGGCAACTTATGCTGGGAAACTAGCCTGGTCTGGAGCAGGCTAACTGTACTTGGGTAAAGTTGGTTTTATATTCACACATTTGGACTTCTGATAAATTCCGACTTTCCAATAAATGTGCAATAAATTAATGTTTGCGAATTTTAAGCAGCGACATGATATTGACAACCAACGATTGTCAACTTACAACATTTTTCACAGTCGATCAAAATAGGCAAGTATTGATTTAATGACATATTTACTTGTGAATGTCCACTGAATGTCCAATGTAGTGTGATTAACAAGGCTATTGAATACGGATGTCCGAATGTGCGAATATAAAACCAACTTTACCCAAGTGCTAAACGTCAGGCTAAGCTGAGCTCCTCTAACACTGACCAATAGGAACGCAATAATATTACAGCTGACTCTCTCACATACAATTATTGACTTAACATTTATATATAATATATATATATATATATATATATATATATATATATATATATATATATATATATATATATAGTGTGTGTGTGTGTGTGTGTGTGTGTGTGTATATATATTATGTGTATATTATTGTGTGTATTTATATATATATATATAGAGAGAGAGAGAGAGAGAGAGAGAGATAATACACACATTTACTAAATAGTGCTAAATAAAAAAAAATATTGGTGTAAGTTTAAGGCTTTTTTTTTATTAAAAGGTAAGTATGATGAGAAACAAAACATTTAAAGAGAAGTAATTTCTTAAAAATTAAGTGTTATATAGCCCACTGAATCATTCTCAGACTTAATACTGACAACAATAGAAGCACTTGGGAGAGAAACTGTCAGGAGACTTATTTCATAGCACAAGAAGAGGTACAAGAGGATTACCAAATCATTGTTTTAAGTGTGAAAATATAGCAAAAGTAGCACAGAAATTCAAAATCAATAAACCTGTGTCAAGGCCCCTGAAACAATCAGGCCTTCATTTGTAAGCTTTCATTAAGTGAGGAGTGATTTTTTTGCTAGACAAAGAGCAGGAGAAATACCAAGTGAGTGTTTCAGAGCCAGCAAAAGCTATGAAAAGAGTGACAGAGTAAGATGCAGCCTGCAGAAGTGACATGTATGGATGCTGTCCACACTGGAAACTACCCACTGTAGTCAAAGCACAATAAAGTCAGCTAGCCTTTTCCAAGGCCCTGGAAATATATATATATATATATATATATATATATATATATATATATATATATATATATATATATATATATATATATATATATATATATGGAATTCAGGTTGATTGGAACACTTTTTGCCTATTGAAATGACTTGTGCCCAATATTTAATTAGATTGTTTTAAAATATATGAATACATTTCTCTCTGGTTTTGTTTGGCAGTAGTACTCTTTATGGTTATTAGAAGAGCAGAAATTAAAATCACAAAATTAAAAATTAAAATAAATAGGCACAGACTAAATTTTAATTGGTAAGATGAATCTAAACTCAGTAATTCGTCCTAAAGTATATTCGATTTACCGCATTACAATAGTCCATTTACATTTATCATAAAAAATACACTTACTTGTAGGTTTAAAACTTGTACATAAGGCACATTTAATCTCCAAAATGAAATATTTTAGCGAAATGTATATTTTAGAATTGTTGCGCTTCTATTGCATTCCTGTCTGTTTAGCGCGCATGCACGCAACAGCGCTCGTTCACTGTGAAGTTTAGCCGCAAAATGGAAATATTTGCATTACTTTCCTAACATTTACAGATGGAGAATAAACTTGTGAAGAAGTAAGTTATGCACTGAGGAAAACACCATGTCTCAAATGCATAAAATAGCACAAAATGTATGCCCGTTTCCTATGGTGGATCGATTTGATCCATGATCGACCTCTAGGGCTGCTTAAAAAAAGCGTGCACGCAAAATTATCTTGACTAGGTAAACTTGGATCAGATTAGCGGGACTGCGTGAACTTCAATTACCCTTTGTGAAACCGTTTTAGCCCCAAACTCATTTGTTAGGTTAATTCAAGTCAGGTTTTGGAGTTTAATCCTCACTTTTCTTAGCATCTTTTATGAAACAGCCCTCTGCCCAAACAGTGAACATGAACGAGAACAACAAACACTAACAAACTAACTGATCATGTTTTTCGTCAAAGTGTAATCATTTAAATATTAATCTATAATTCTTTAAATACCAAATGTAGACAATAAATGCCTGAAATATTGAAGTTTCATTAAATTGCACCGTTAGTTATGAGTGTTTTTTGTTGTCTAAATGGGTCATTGAAGACTTTTAACTCTGTTAATTATTATCTTCTTACAGATGGAGTTCATTAAAGAGGAGACTGAAGACATAAAGATGGCGTTTATTAAAGAGGAGAGTGAAGACATGAGGATAATTATTACGAAGATGGTGATCATTAAAGATAAGGCTGAAGACATAAAGATTGAGTTTAATAAAGAGGAAGTTTGAAGAAATAAAGATTGAAGAAGATTTCAGAGTGAAACATGAAGATATTAAGGAACAAACAGGTTGGTTTTATTCTCACAGCTGAACTCAGTCATTTGATCATCATTAAAATGTCCAGCTCTACAGAAATAGAGAATATACAGAAGGTATAATCTTACAGATAATATTACAGAATCCATTAATTCCAGCTTAATATCATTCAGGTATAAATTCCTGTTTAATTGATCATGAAATGGTTTAATTAAGGTTTGCAGATGCTGAATGAATTTCCAGTTTCAAATGATTATTAAACAGCAGCACAAACTGTGTGAAATCAGCAGCTCTTCCGGTGCACTCAGTGTCTGAATTCACTCAGTCGTTTCATTCAAGTGGACTTACTGTAGAGCAAGGAGTTAGGGTTTGGTTTAGGGCTGGTTACTTGTAATTAAAAGGGTTAGTTCACCCAAAAATCTAAATTCTGTCATTTATTACTTACCTCTCATGCCATTTCCACACCTGTAAGACAAGCTATAAAATTCAGTGTTTCCAATTAAATATGACCCCTGACCACAAAAGTCAGTCGTAAGTCACACGGGTATATTTGTAGCAATAGCCAACAATAAATTGTCAAAATTATGCAATATAAAGTAAAGATCATGTTCTATTAAGATATTTTGTCCATTATTTTAGTCCGTTATATTAAAAAAAATCATGTATGAGCGCTCTCTCTCTCTCTCTCTCTCTCTCTTTCTCTCTCTCTCTCTCTCTCTTGAGGCACTGATCGCATGTTGTTTTCTGCACAGACACATTTCAGTTGTTTTCACACACATTCAGGACAATGTTTGGATTTGTCCTGTGTATGTTGCTGTGTACTTAAAAATAATAAAAATGGAATGCATAAGAAATAGAGATAACAGTAAAAACAGAATTTCGCTATCTGGATGGAAGAGCTAGGAAGTTTCAGGGAGATTATTGTTGTCCGTCAGAGCGGATCTAAACGGATCTTCTTCACAGATCAGGACCGCTCTCTAGCTCTACCTGTTAAGGCACTTCGAACTGATACACAAAGTTTCAATCTCCCATTTTGTCAAGACACCTCAAACCTGCCACACAGCACCAATCCCCTTTCCTGGAGATATCTTAACTATGCAACGCAGTTCAAATTTCCCCTTTGGAAATGGATTTGTATACATCACATTTCATGTTGGGGTTGTATGTTTGGTCATGGGAGCTGATCAATTGTTGTTCATGGTTATTGTGTCACCAGCTGGCAGCAGTAAGTGTGGCACATATTCAAGCCTTTAAAATAATGCTTTTATAGTTACAGTATTTTCTGGAACATAAGAAAACATTGGAACATTGGTGCCAATACTCTTTAATTTGTACATGCTTCCGCTTGGCAACATAATTAGAAAATACAAAATTTCTTTTCATTTCTATGCTGATGATTCTCAGTTATACCTTCCATTGAAAACGAGATTCTCTGCAGCCTCTCATGGACTGTCTTGAGAATATTAAATGCTGGATGGCAAATAATTTCCTTCAGCTTTACAATAAAAAACTCTATAGCCAATTACTTAGACAATCTTACTCCATATATTACGTCACATGCAAAAAATGTAGGTGTTATCTTTGACTCTGAGCTTTGTCTTGAAAAACTAATTAGCTCAGTTGTTAAAAACAGCTTCTATCAACTGAGAATCATTTCCAGACTTAAATCAACACTTTTTCTTTCAAGATTTGGAGAAAGTAATGGTAACACTTTACTTGAAGGGGTGTGCATAAGACTGACATGACACCTTCATAATCTTGACATGACACGTGTCATGAATATGAAGGAGGTTTTATGAATGTTTATGATACTGTCATTAAGTGTCATTCGCTCAATTATGTCATTTTTAATGCAAAGAACCTGTTTGAGATGTCTTTGTTACGACATGACATAAACCAATAAATCATAACCTGAGTGTCTGTGACAACTTGACATTAGCAAATCAATACCTGTTAAATGCTAGCAGATTAATTATCAAACTTAAAAAACTACTTAGCTTTATGGTTAACATTACAATTATTTTGGTAACTTCAGTATAGGGAACACATATATAAACGATTAACAATGACTTTTCCCTCAATAAACTCTTAATTTACTGCTTATTATAGTTAATTGTTAGGTTTAGGTATTGGGTAGGATTAAGAATGTAGAAAAGATCATGCAGAATAAGGCATTAATATGTGCTTTATAAGTACTAATAAATAGCCAATATTTTAGCCATATGAATGCTAATAGTAATAAGCAACTAGTTAAAAAACCCTAAAATAAAGTGTTACCATTATTTTATAACAGTGTCATCTTTTTTAAGAAATTTGAAATTGTCTATTATCCGACCTTCTGTTGGTGGAAACTTAAAAAACAAAAAAAAACATGAAATGAAAAATAGTCATGACGTTGTTATAAAATTATTTGTCAGAGTATTGTCACTTAATGACATTTTAATGACAAGTTCAATTTGTACCACTGTACTTGAGCTCAAGATACATATTCATGACACTATTATAATGGCCTCATGACAGCCAATGTCAAAACCAACCACATGACAGTTTAATGCAATGTTAACCCATAAAGCTAAATGATGTCAAGTTGTCATGACAAAGACACTGACAGGTTATGATGTATTGGTTTATGTCAAGTTGTCATAACTCGGACATCTCAAACAATGTCATCTTTGCATTAAAAATGACATAACTGAGCGAATGACACTTAATGACAGTTGTCATAAACATTCATAAAACCTCCTTCATATTCATGACATGTGTCATGTCATGATTATGAAGGTGTCATGTCAGTCTTAATGCACACCCCTTCAAGTAAAGTGTTACCAAAGTAATTCATACATTTATCACATCACGGCTGGACTGTTGTAATTCGCTACCCTTGGCCTTCCTCAATCTTCATTGGCACATTTGCAGATGGTCCAGAATGCAGCAGATAGACCGTTAACTAGTGCAAAAAACAAGATCATACCACAAGATCAATCTCAGGGAACCAAGGTTACGTTAGTAACAGAGTACGTTCCCTTTCGATACTTCACTCGTACTGCGTATGGGGAACGAATTCAACCGCGCCGTGCCATGGCAGGGAATTACTGGACTTGTCTTGGACACCGTGAGGGAACCAGCGGACAAGTGAGAAGGCCCGGAGCCGTCGAACCCATATCTAAACGCTCTTGGAGGAAACACAGTATCGGTGATACGTCACACTCCACTGGGTCTATGTTGCGTGCAGAGCTCCAGCAAACAAAGACTGACCATTTCTGGGCATAGAGGCGTCTTGTGGACGGGGCTCTTGCCTGAGAGATGGTATTTAGCACGTCCCCTGGGAGGCTTGCAGGCTCCTATCGAGGGACCCGAGGTGCAGAGCCCAGAGTTCTGGCTGAGGATGCCAGATTGTCCTGTTCACCTGAGAGAGGAGGTCCCGTCTCAGGGGGATCGGCCACAGGGCTTCCGTGGAAAGCCTGAGTAGCTCTGAGGACCAAACTTGGCTCCTCCAGAGCGGGGCCACTAAGAGGACTCTGTGCTTGTCTTCCCTGATTCGTCTGATGACCTGCGAGATCAGAGCGATTGGGGGAAAAGCGTAAAGGAGGGTGCTGGGCCAGACGTGGGCCAGCGCATCTTCCTCCTTCGAAAAATAAATTGGGTAGTGAGAGTTGTCTTCTGAGGCGAAGAGGTCTACCTCTGCCCTCCCGAAGATCTCCCAAATTGTGAGAACCCTCTGGGGGTGGAGCATCTACTCGTCTGAGGGGACGTTGCTCCGAGATAGCATATCTGCTCCCAAATTTGTTCTCCCGGGTATGTGAGTCGCTTTGAGCGACTGTAGCCTCGGTAATACCGAGAAGATGCTTCGCCAGAGTGTCAGAAGCATCTTCTGGTAATACCCAGAAGATGCTTCGCCAGAGCGCATAAGTGGCTGGATAAAAGACCGCCCTGGTGATTTATATATGACACCACTGTCATGCTGTCCGACTGGACTAAACGTGGCGTCCTGTCAGGTGTGCCTGAAACCGTGAAGGGCTCAAATTAGGGCTGGGCGATGTATCGAATGCTTTTGTCACGCGCATTTCTTCAGTAAAGCCGGTTCCCTGATTACCACTAAATCGCCATCACCTGCTTTCAAATGGAGCGGCATTTAATAGACAGAGCCGTGATCACTGATAAGGCACGCAATATCGCGTTCAATATCGATATGTATCGCCGTCGATATTAACGCGATATTGCGTGGCTTATCAGTGATCTACGGCTCTGTCTATTAAATGCCGCTCCATTTGAAAGCAGGTGATGGCGATTTAGCGGTAATCAGGGAACCGGCTTTACTGAAAAAATGCGCGTGACAAAAGCATTCGATACATCGCCCAGCCCTAGCTCAAATCACTGCCAGCATCTCGAGGCAGTTGATGTGCAGATGGCTTTCCTCGTGGGACCACGAGCTGAAGGCAGGTCTGCCCTCGCAAAGAGCACCCCAACCTGTGTTGGACACATCTGTTGAGAGCACCGTCCTTCTGAACACCGCCTGTAGGGGTACTCCTTCACTGAACCATGCAGGGTTCATCCAGGGTTTCAGAGCTGTCAAACAGGCCCGATTGACCCTGAGACGCAGGCGGCTGTGCCGCCAGGCGTGAGGAGGGACCCGAAACATCAACCAGTATTGCCGAGGCCGCATCCTGAAGAAGGCCGAGCTGCAGAACCAGGAAGGTGGAAGCCATCAGCCCTAACATCCTCTGGAAGAGTTTCAGAGGGAGATAGGCTCTGTTCCTGACTGATGCCATGAGCTGCCGAATGGCCAGAGCATGCTCTGGCGAGACTACAGCCGTCATGCTGGCTGAGTCGAGAACTGCACCCAGGAACGTTACGCTGGCTGGGGACAGTGAGCTCTGGCAAAATTGACCCTGAGTCCCAGGCACTCCATGTGGCTAAGTAGCACGGATCTGTGATGCTCCACTCGGTTCGCGACTGGGCTAGAATGAGCCAGTCGTCGAGATAATTGAGAACCAAGATTCCCATCTGTCTCAGTGGGGAATGCGCTGCATTCATGCACTTGGAAAAAGTGTAAAGAGCCAGGGACAGCCCGAAGGGAAGGACTGTATATTGGTAAGCCACACCCTCAAACGTGGATCTCAAGAATCGCCTTTGACGGGGGGCTATCTGGATATGAAAGTATGCATCTTTCAGGTCCAGCAAGCAGAACCAGTCCCCGGGGCCGCTTCAGCGTTAACATCTTGAACTTCCGTCTCATGAGGGAGAGGTTCAAGAGTCTGAGATCTAAGATGGGTCTGAGACCGCCATCTTTCTTGGGGACCAGGAAATAATGGCTGTAGAACCCCGACTCGCTCTCTGAGGGGGAGACTATTTCTATAGCTCCCTTCCTCAGCAGAGTTACGTCTTCAGCTCGGAGGACGTGTGAGTCGTCCATGTTTACTGAAGTCAGAAGCACCCTGCTGAAACGCAGGGGTTGTCGGGCGAACTGCAGCGAGTAGCCCCTGGGTCCCCAGAAGCCAGCTTGACACTCCGGGGATGGCCTGCCAGGCCTCGGCCCGTGTGACAAGAGGTTGAATGGCATCGGATGACGGACCGCCAATTGGGGGGTCCATACACCGGAGAGAGTGGAAGAGGAGAATTGCTCTGTCTTTGAGAACGTAAAATATTTATTGTGTTCACCATGAGAACGGCGTTTTGCATGAATGCAACATTTTTGGGCCCAGTTAGCACAACACTGAACATATCTCCCATGCTCGGAGTTAAATGGGGTGGAGGGGAAATTGAACAAAGGAGCTTTTGGGGTGGTCCGGCCTTGGCGAGACTTTGCCCCATCCTCTTCCTGATAGATCAGGAAGACTGAGGTGCCGGGTCCAGCGAGGAGGAGCGCTTTGTGGGGAGCAGCGCTGGTGCTGATCCTTAGGAGCTGCTGCCTGAGAGGCAGAGGGGGCAGGTTTGTTCTGTTGAGCCGGCGCAGACCTGGGGCGGCTGGAAGCAGACGCAGAACTGGAGAGCTTGGGCAGGAAGTGTTGCATGGCTTGGAACTCTGTACTGCAGTGAAGCATTCCGTAAAGTCCTCTACTGCTGGCCCGAAGAGACCGGAGGGAGAGACCGGGGCGTCCAAGAAGACCGTCTTGTCTAGCTCCTTTATCTCGGTCAGGTTGAGCCATAAATGGCGTTTGAGCACGACCAGGCTGGCCATGAAACACCTGGAAAATTGCCATGGTGTGCAGTGCTGAGGCAGCTTGGCCCGTGGATGTGTAGGCTCTGCCGGTCAGGGCAGAGGTGGTCCTGCAGGGCTTGGATGGAAGGGCCCTCTTCGCCTTCCAGCCCACAGCCGCAAGGGGACAGAGGTGAGCCGCCACTGCTTCGTCCAGGGGCGGTAGGTGCTCGTAGCCCTTCTCTTCAGAGCTGTCCACAGTGGTGAGAGCTGAATGATGTGTACCACGTAGGCGGGCAGAATACGGAGCGCGTCACGACTTCGTCAGCTTGTCATGCACCTCTGGGAGAAACGGGGCATAGCGTTGGCAAGGGGCCTGGCGACGACCCGGCAGGAACCACTCATCAAGCCTGCTCCACAATGGCTCTTCTTGTGGGGCCAACTCGAGGTGTAATTCCTCCACTGCCTTCGAGAGAATGCGGAAGAGCTCAGCATCCATACCTGGCTTGCAGTCAATGGGCTCCAACATGGGAAGGTGGGCAGGGTTCTCCGTGTCACCGGCCCATCCTTCCGTTTCAGAGGACGCGAGAGACATGGAGTCATCGAGTGTCTCTTCCTCTGATCCGCCGAATGAGACACGGTCGCTCGCTTCTACAGAGGGACGCAGCTCAGGACAGGAGAACAGGATGGGTGACTGCTTGCTAGTGGGAGAGGGTGAGGCATGCGGGGGCTGAGCCGGCATGAACTTGCACAACTCTGGGCGCTGATCAGCTCTACCCTGCTGTCTCTTCCTAGCCGGCTCGCGGGAGGAAGAAGACGGGAGGGCGCGAGCGGCTGGACCGCCTTCACTGAAGAAGGCGATCTGTGCGAGCGCAGAGAGGCAAGACTCATGTTCTCGCAGTGAGAACATGATGTCCCGGTGAGCACAGCCTCTGCGTGGGGTGTGCCAAGGCAGCAGACGCACTCACCGTGCCCGTCGTCATCATGCAGAGAGGCTCTGCATGTGCCACAAGAGTGGCGCGGCATTTGCAGCAACGCCGCCGCTGTGAAAACAGCATTTGAGGGGCTCTTTTAGAGCGGCGAGAACAGCTAGGAAAAGCTCATTTAGAGCAGTGATAAACCGCGGGAAAACGCTCTGATAGGCGCGCCGGATGGCAGCAGGAGACGGGCTGGCAGACGGGCGAAAGTGGGAAGCGGGCGGCTCGAAACGGCGCTGGAGGCGGCGCTGTCTCCGTCCGGCGAGCTCAGCAGTCCGCTGTGGGAGCCACTTCAAAGGCGGCGAGAGCTTCTTCCAGGCGGCGAAGGCTTCAGCTGGAGATCAGCGAAGAGCGATTGAAGTCATCGCTCTAGGAGAGAGAACTGAAATCCTATGGCGAAACACCTGTTTATATAGTGCTAATCCCCGTCCCTTTCAGCAGCTATGCCGCGCCGTCATTGGTTCAACAACTTGTCTATGAGTGAACCAATGACGATGCAGTTACACTGCGTTATTTAACACTGAAAACGCGCCGGCGTGTTTTGCAGGTTTTTTTTCACATTGCAGCAAAACAGACTTAAAATACTCCGTCATTTTTTGTCATAGAGACATAAGTAATATATCAATTGAAACTATGGAATATTTTCTTTTATTTGTATACACTCAGAGTAAAAACAAAATGTTGTGCTTTTTGTAAAATAAAGAAAACTAACATGATGCGTGATCTCTCGTCTGATAGTTCTCAGAAAATGAACTGTAACTTAGTGAATACTAATCACAGAAAAATTACACTTATGTCTAAAAAAAACGTTAAGATGTCAGGTTTTAAATCATGTAAGTCAAATCGAAAACAAACCTTCTGTGTTTATGTAATCTGTATGAAAAGAGAGCCTTGTCAGAAGTCCGTGATTCAGCTCATTATCCGCTAATGCGGCCACGCCCACGGAGGGAGCGCTATTCAGACGCAAATTCAGAGGCAATACATGCATTCATCGTCTCAATCGTGTATTTATTGTCTTGAAAAGTGTTTATCTGGATGTAAAAGTCATGGTTAGGGAGCTCTAGAAGACATGCAGTTAGTTCCTGTTTTCTTTTCTTCTATAGATGAATTTTAGATGAGTTTTTGTTTCTTTAGCGCCCTCCGGCTGCTGTATGAATTGGAAACTCCATTCATGGAATAGCCTCTTCTTCTTTTAGATGAATTTGTGGACTAAAAATGCACAGAGAGCGCCCTCCGACTTCAAGTATGAGTTGAAAACACCAGCGCTCATAGTAATGACAATGAATATTAAATAAATATAACTCCTCTGTATAGAAAATTGACATAAGCATATGAGAATCCAATATTTCTCCAAATGTGCTTGTTTTTAAACTAAAAGCCTATATCCAGACTCTTTGCATCACAGAAATACATTATATTTTAAAGTATAATATAAAACCATTACTTTATATTGTAATAATATTTTTCTGTATGTTTCATATATCATGATGAGCTTGAGACATCACTGAAGGTTTTTTTCACAGCCTACCTGACTGAAATGCCTTGTTAATATGCAAGTCATTTCAGCTCATTACTATGCAATTCTTTTGTCTTCTCAGGTGAGAATGGCCCATTATTCAGTGGTGATTCACGCCTCCACGCATACTGTGTTTCTTGGCAAAAAGTGTCTTAAGAAAACTAAATCAATATATTGTTTTATATGAAGGAGTAGGCAGCATAATTTTTACATAATTTTGAAGCAAAAACTCTAGTCTACAACCTCCAATACCCTAAAGTATAGTAAACACAGATTTACTATACTTTTTTTGGCCTTATTTCAGTGACTTAAGTTTTTTGTTTTTTCAATAACATGCATAAACATTATTCCTTCAAAAACACAAACATGTACATACATGTTCCTCACATATTATTGTAGCCTAGTTTGTGCTGAATACAGTGTAATGACACTTTTTCCATTAATATGTTTATGAACAACTGAAAAAAGCACAAATGTCAGGGCATGTCAAAACTTCTCCAGGCCCCAAATCGGCCTCAGATTCCAGAGGGTTAAAAAACGCTACAGTAACGGGGAAAAAATTAGACCTTTCCCCATACGCAATATGAGTGAAGTATCGTAAGGAAACTTATGTGATAGCAAAATGATTTTGAGACATATGCTTCCTTTTAGTTTCATCGAGGGAGATATATTTACAAACAGAAAATACAAAGTGCTGCTGTTAGAAACTTAGCACACCGTTATCTTTGTGTCAGCGCAGCTCATTTTCTCACCCGAGCATGTGGATATTAGTTTTTTTCTCAACATGAACATGTGAAACAATATAAATACGATAATCATATACTGACTCGAGTGTATTATGTACATTACATTTTGTACGATAACTGGCGCTGTCTAATTTATTTGTGTTTTTCCCATTTTCCCGTTTTTTCGTTTAACATCATTTAAATAAACCAATATTTGTTTTTTTACAAGCCCATATATTCAAATACAAAATTTTGGAAAAATTGCCATCCCTAGTCTATGTGTCGGTTTTTAATTTATATTTCGTGTCGTTGTCCATGTCACATGGATGCAGAGTCCCCGTAGTGTCCACAGTCTTGAGTATCAAGGTAAAAGCCAAAGAAGAAGCAGCTTTTCATGTACGTTGTCAGAGAAGCAGCAAATAGGTAACGACTTTTGTTGCAGTTTGATTGCATGTGTCCCCTGAAACAGTGTTTTTTCATTCCTATGGAAGTTGAAAACACTGTTACGAGGTTCAAATGTGTGGAAGGAAGATGACAGGGTCAGCGTGACAGGAACTCGTGGTTTATTCAGTTCTTATATGGTACAAACAATTAAAAGTTGTGCTCTCTACACTCTCAAAACTTAATCAACATTAAGCGCTTGCAGTCTGGGTAGGATTGACGTGTTGTTACATTTTTTTAAGAGGTGCGCATCAGGCTACGTCATAGGCTACATGCAGCCCACACCGTACCTACGGGGTCATGTGACGCCAAAGTATAAATCAGCCTCAAGTCTTCAGGAATGCTTGAAAATTACAGGCAGGTGTATTTGATTAGGGATGAAACTTAACTCTACAAAAGAGTGGCCCTCAAGTACCAAAGCTGCCCATCCCTGATCCATAGGATACAAACATGTTGTTGGTTTTGATGCTGTAAATGTCTAAATTGTTTTATGTCTATTTTTGCTCTAGACCTGATGGCACTGAGAGAGGCGAGTCATGAACTTAATGAAAAGCAAGAAGAGGAAGAACATTATTATAAACATCATTTCATGACTGGGGAAAGAGCAACACAGGCTTCCTCACAAAAAAGAGCTCAAAATACTGGAACTAAAAGTTATTTCACCTGCCAACAGTGTGAAAAGAGTTTCACATGTGAAAAAAACCTTAAAGTCCACATGAGAATTCATACTGGAGAAAAGCCTTTCACCTGCCAACAGTGTGGAAAGAGTTTTAGACATAAAAAAACCTTTAAATACCACATGAGAATTCATCACACGGGAGAGAAACCCTTCACCTGCCAACAATGTGGACAGAGTTTCACACATAAAGGAAGCCTTAAAGTCCACATGAGAATTCACACTGGAGAGAAACCCTTCACCTGCCAACAATGTGGACAGAGTTTCACACATAAAGGAAGCCTTAAAGTCCACATGAGAATTCACACTGGAGAGAAGCCTTACACCTGCGAACAATGTGGACAGAGTTTCAGTCAAAAAATAAGCCTTATAGCCCACATGAGAATTCACACTGGAGAGAAACCCTTCACCTGCCAACAGTGTGGGAAGAGTTTCATTAGAAATGAAAATCTTAAAGTCCACATGAGAATTCACACTGGAGAAAAAAATTTCACCTGCCAACAATGTGGAAAGAGTTTCACACATGAAGAAAGCCTTAAAGTCCACATGAGAATTCACACTGGAGAGAAACCCTTCACCTGCCAACAATGTGGACAGAGTTTCACACATAAAGGAAGCCTTAAAGTCCACATGAGAATTCACACTGGAGAGAAGCCTTACACCTGCCAACAATGTGGACAGAGTTTCAGTCAAAAAATAAGCCTTATAGCCCACATGAGAATTCACACTGGAGAGAAGCCCTTCACCTGCCAACAGTGTGGAAAGAGTTTCATTAGAAATGAAAATCTTAAAGTCCACATGAGAATTCACACTGGAGAAAAAAAATTCACCTGCCAACAATGTGGAAAGAGTTTCAAACATGAAGAAAGCCTTAAAGTCCACATGGGAATTCACACTGGAGAGAAACCCTTCACCTGCCAACAATGTGGACAGAGTTTCACACATAAAGGAAGCCTTAAAGTCCACATGAGAATTCACACTGGTGAGAAACCCTTCACCTGCCAACAATGTGGAAAGAGTTTCACACATAAAGGAAGCCTTATATCCCACATGAGAATTCATACTAGAGAGAAACCCTTCACCTGCCAACAGTGTGGAAAGAGTTTCATTAGAAATGAAAATCTTAAAGTCCACATGAGAATTCACACTGGAGAGAAGCCTTACACCTGCCAACAATGTGGAAAGAGTTATACACGTGAAGAGAGCCTTAAAGTCCACATGAGAATTCACACTGGAGAAAATCCATATATTTGCCAACAATGTGGACAGAGTTTCAGTTATAAAAGAAGCCTTATAGGCCACATGAGAATTCACACTGGAGAGAAGCCTTACACCTGCCAACAATGTGGAAAGAGTTACACACGTGAAGAAAACCTTACAGACCACATGAGAATTCACACTGGAGAAAAGCCATATATCTGCCGACAATGTGGAAAGAGTTTCAGTCATAAAAGAAGCCTTAAAGTCCACATGAGAATTCACACTGGAGAGAAACATTATGCCTGTCAACAGTGTGGAAAGAGTTTCAGTCGAAAAGAAAGCCTTAAAGACCACATGAGAACACACACTGGAGAAAAGCCTTAAGGCAGGAACACACCTTAGTTTGTTCCTGCCTTAAGTAGTTTTTTAGGGTAGTTTTTGTTCGTCGGATGACTAAGGCTATGTCCACACAAAGCCGGAGCTTACCCTATGCAATCTTTTTTTTTTTCCTTGTCTCAAGAAATACCTCTGTCCACACAAAACCTCTGAAACAAATCAAAACGATGTATATACATGCCAGACCAGTATGTGGCGCTGTAATTCTACCACAGAGATACACTTAAAGCGGCGAATAAGACTTGGAGCATGAGCATAAACCTTGCGCGCTGTATACAAACTATAGTAAAGCTTAGAAATAATGCTTTATTTTGGCTCAGTGGCTTCTGCAACATTAACACAAGCATCTAGAGTCAGCTATTGTTGTTGCTGCTGTTTTGTGCTGTTAGCGGCGTCTGACTAGGGTCGACACGTGGGGTGATGACATCATCGTTTCTCAAAACATACAGATAGGCTGTACACACAAAAACGCAAAGACAGCGTTTTCAGACTTATCCACTCTGGGGGCCGGTTTAAAAAAATACTTGTCCTGTGTCAGGGCAACTTTAGACAGACGCTGCCGACGTGAGCCAAAACCACAGTCTGCTTTTGGCGCCACCTTTCCACTGGCACGAACCGGGTGCTAGTTCAGAGGTAGTGCCAGTTCAGAGTTGGTTCAACTGACGAGCCTTCTAAGAACCGGTTTGCCTTTTCAGGTCTTATGTCACTATATACGTCTCATATTTTACAGGAAAGCTAGCGGTGCAGTGCAGCGCCAAACACAAACACACCATACCAAGCTTGTTTGAGATGCATCAACTTCCAGCAGAGAATGGCACTCCGATGTCACCCGCTGAATTGGTCCGTGCTGCTCTGATGCATCTCGAACAAGCCTTCTATCAACAATCGCGGATGTTTCACTACTGTTGATGCTTATGGCTTTGCAAACTACATTGGCATTCAAACACGGCTCGCCGTAATTTGTATATAGACAGAGATTACAATCAAGCTGCTATTAGCTCGATTAGTTGCTATTGCAAAAAAGGCAGTCACAAGTTTCTTGTTGGTCACAGTAACCCCGCCTCCAGCCCCTGATGCAAGCGGTTCTTACTTCTAGCCCAGCAATGTTTTGGTGCTACTTACGAACCACTTTTCCTGTTTCAGAGCTGGTGCTTTGGGTGTCGAAAGACAAAGAACTGATTTGAATTATGTTGACGTATATATGTTTCCCTCAGCACAGCAGCACATGAGTGTTGTTTGCAGGGCTTGACATTAACTTTTTTGTTCACCAGCCACTTCAGTTGTTTTTCAAAGTTACTGCCACTCAGCATTTTAACAAAATTTTGATGTTGGTAAATTACTGCTGGTTCGGAAAGATTTAAAACCCTTTCAAACTTTTAAATGCATTTCATCTTATGCAGGCGCAGAAGGGACGTAAATTAAAAATAATCTTTTTTGCTACTTGTCCTGTGTTTAATATTCAGGGCAACTTTAGACAGACGCTGCCGACGTGAGCCAAAACCACAGTCTGCTTTTGGCGCCACCTTTCTGTTGTGTGTTATTCAGCGCAATTCCGCCTATCCCTCCTTCACTAACTGCACGTAAATAACGAATTGTGTGATTGGATTGAAATTTTGTGCTACGGCGATCTTCGACGATCATTTGGCTGTAAACTGAAATTATATTCAACCCGCCAAAGTGGCTAGTGGGAGTGGCTGTCTTACCCGCCACAGCTGAAATCTACCCGCATTTGGCGGGTTGGCGGGTGTTAATGTCAAGCCCTGGTTGTTTGTATTTTGCCCGTGATGCAGTCAGAACTGGAGTTTAAATATGAACACATCAAAAAAACAATTGTTGTTATGATATACAGGCGGAGCGTCATTTTATCGGTTTCAGCGCGGAACTTTGCTTTGTGTTTTTAACAACACTAGCCACATGGATCCAAGCTCATACAGAATAAAGTATCCATGTTTAAAGTTTTTATAGACATATTTCACATTCTCCTTCACCAAACCTGAACCAGCACGGTATATGCACACATATTTCATCAAGTCTTCTTCAAATAAATTATATGTGCAAATTGGACATGACACTGGCCTTCACAATACATGATTATTTTAATAGACAAAAGCTGGTTTAGATTGAAAATTCAAAGAAAAATGGACAAAAAATACACTGTCTTTATTCTTTCTGTGTTTGTGAGACTGCAGTGCTGCATAATCAAAGTAGTTAGCTCTTTTAAATAGTGCAGCGCCAAACACATGCTCATATATGTTAATATTCATTATTCTGTATAATGAGTGAACACACCATACCAAGCCACACAATTATTCTTGTATTTTGAATTATCCAGAACTCACTCTATCAAAGTTCTGTGAACCCATCCCCCTATAATGCAACCAGCATCCCAAACTAGCTAAACCACAGGCAGAACTAGGAGTCCTGTTACAGATACTTGGACCTTTTACGTCAGGAAGAATTTCACAGAGACTAGTGACCGACTTCATTCTTTCTGAGAAGGACAAATAAACTCTCTTAACCTATGTATTCTCTATATAACCATTCAGGAAATGTATAAACGTATCCAAGTCCCAACCGACTTTCCTTTCATAGGCTTTATTCTATGTATTAATTCTCTCTTTTGAACTATTTTGGTATTAATGTTCCATAGTTGCAAATGTATAGTTAACTGAAATCACATTAGTAGATGTTTGGTACAAGACTCCAACTTTCATTTCCTATTTGGTAATTTATGTATGTTCATGTACTTCTTGCTTTCTGTACTCTGCTTTAGCTCTCTCTCTTGGTAAACTGTATCATGTATGTGTGTGAATGTTAGAGTAGTTAAAGGTGCTAAAGAGGATGTTTTGTTTTATACATTTTTGCAATTTCTTGAAACTGTCTTTACTACTGATAAAAGACTATTTATTAGGTGATGAAAGTAATAATATCAATATACATATCTGTGCACGAGGAGGGCCTTAAAAACATCAGCCAATCGTTTACGCGATCATCGCGTAAACGATTGGCCCTCTGGCCTGTCAGTCACTGCCGTGACGTTCCTTGTGAGAGACGAGCGCGGATTGGCCCTCTGGCTTGTCAGTCCTTGTGACGTTCCTTGTGAAGACGAGCGCGGCTGCGCGCTCCAGTAACTTTCCACACTCCACAGGCGCTGCATGCAATGTTTTTGTCAGGAGACAGGAAGTACCAACTGCAGATTATGAGTTACCTGCGGTGAGTCCGACATAATGAATCCACTAACACGATACAGCGAATGCCGGCGGTAAACACTCGTGTTCCAATACTCGTGCACGAGTTTTGGGAGGCGTTCCTTTGAAATGAGCTGTGAAGGAGGGGGGTTGTTCTTACGCATGCGCTCATTTCAAAAACTCAGTAACAGTCTTTGGATTCTCAGTCGACGAAAAAATGCTCTCTATCACCTTTAAGTGTTTAGTCTAGTTAATAAAGTCTTGTTCATGTCACATGTAAAGTTGTCCGTGTTTTGCACTCATGTACTGGAGTCCCTATTCATGCAGATCCTGACCACAGGCTCTTAGTAGTACTGTACAATAAGATTGTTATTTTCCATAACCTGGAAATGAACATTTCTTAGAATTAATAAACAATTAAATGAACATTTCTTAGAATTAATAAACAATTAAGGCTGTGTGTTCATTGCTCCCACTTTTCCATACAATAATTTTTTCCAACAGCCATTTCTTTAAATTAACCCCCCTCTTTTGGCTCACAATCTTTTTTGCAATGGGCGTGGTGGCTGTATTAATTTTATTACATTAAGTTAATTGTATTAACTGATCCAAATATTTATAATTAATTATAACTAGTTATGATTAATTATTCATATATTTGAAAAAAAAAAATAATATTTATTTACGCGCCGAACCTGAGCTAATTTGGAGCAGAGCAAGCGACCAGAGCATTTTTAGATTACAGTGTCACATTTAACTTGTTGTGAACCGAAAACAGGTCTGTGCTCCATTGGTTGTGCTCCCACTTTTCCATACAATATGTTATTTTTTCCATTGACATGTATAAAAACTAAAATTTAACCATTTCCCCCCTACTATTAAATCTTGACGCCATTTCTTTAATTCACATCCCAATTCTTGCCTCATTGATATTTTTCCAATTGAGAGCAATTATACTCTTCAGCTTGTAAAACGCACGTCTATAAATCTGACCACTTTGCAATGTAACATTGAACTGATGGGATATATACCCAGGATGTTAATGCTGTATTTAGTGTATTTTGACATTACTTAACACTAAACATTTGACTCGGCTCTACACACACGGCCCCTTATGGCACTAGAAAATAAGTATCAGTGTGACATTAAGGCTATATTCACATTACAGCTGATTTTTGGGTGAGGCTGTTCAGACGACCTTTAAATGTGGCTCATATCAGATGCTCATCTTCCACAAGACTCCATCCTGGATTGTTCATCAAAAGTGATTTGTCCATTTTCACTTGCTTTCTTTACCTCTCTATTTTTCAGGCTTTCATTTTCTTATTGTGTACATCCACACTTGCTCTTTTCACATTCCTCCTGTATTTTTTTGTTTCTCAGTAGAGTCTCAGTAGTGTCTTGTTTAGTTCCTTGTTCATCCCTTTGTATTTATGATATATGATGGTGCCAGCATGTTTGTTGGGATGTCGTCAAGGTTTTGGAGTTTACTTGTTTTATGTCATTTTGTACCTGTTCAGCTCTGGACCTGCTCTTGGTGCTTTTCTGCCAAATGATAACTCCATGTTGTGTTAGGATTGTCAAACTGTTATTAGCACTGGAATGTCTTTATTGACATTGGGCCCCCCGACTCAGATCGTCATGGTTTTACTCATCCTGCTTTTTTAATTTAGGTTCCTATGGAACTACTTCGGCAAGGTTTTTTCCAGCAAAGAAAGAAAGATTGTTAGAAATGTGGAAAACAAGGAGTTTTTTTTAAATTAAATCTAAGGCCCTGTTTACACCTGGTATTAAGATGCATTTTGGTCAATCGGATCATTAGTAGATGAGGGAGACAGATAACTGTTTACACCTCTGGGGCCTGATGAAAAAGGGCATTCAAAAAGGCATTCAAGTGTGGGTACGCATTTTCTATGCATATATCGGGATTTATAAAAAATAAGCTTGGCATAAATATGTGCGCACCATAAAAGTGTGCAAAGTAATGAAGTAAAACAGAATGACTTTAAGTTCTAGTTTTACCTCTGATATACACATCTAGATTAAATATGTCACTCTCAACTCAACTATTTCTAAAGCACTTTCAGAAACCACAGTGGGTACCAAAGTGCTGTAAATGAAAATAGCAAAAAAAAAAAAAAAAAACATACAGTTTACAAAACATTATTAAAAGCTAAGGAAAATAAATACATTTTTAACACCCACTGAAATGACCCTAGAGGAACCGCCAGACAAGACTGATCATTGGAGGAAGAGATCTCAAAAGGTTTTTGTAAACTAATTAAATCAGAAATATACTCTGGTGCCAAGACATGGAGATATTTGAAAACATACAACAACACTTTATATTGGATTCTGTATCAAATCGATAATCAATGTAATGAAATCCATACAGGAGTAATATGGTCTTTTTTGGTACCAGTTAAAAGCCTAGCAGCAGAGTTCTGAACCAGCTGCAGATGAGAGAGGGAGGACTGAATCACACCCAGATACAAAGAGTTACAATAATCCAAACGAGAAAGACACAAAGGCATAAACAACCTTCACCAAATCATTGAAAGAGAGGATATAAATCAACTAGACTATAATAGATGTAAGATTAAGATTATTTTTTAACAATAGCATTTATTTTATGATAAAATTTAAACTCAGTCAAAAATAAAGATTTTTCACAAAGGAAAGTTTTCCCAGGAAGCAATAACAGGTTGTCATTAGGATTCACACCACATCCTTTCTGACCAAAGACAACAATCTCTCACTTGTCTTCATTCAATTGGAGAAAGTTGTTTGCTGATTGTTGTGGCAAAAGTAAACGACTCACTAAACTCACCGTGTAAGAAACAAACTTAGACCCAAAGTCTTTCAAAATTTTATTTCTTGCAAGAAAGATCAGTTCAGTCGTACAAGCTTCAGAAAGCGAGCAGAGTGAAAAGATAGATAACAGCTTTTTCTCTGGTGTATTTATACCCCGTCTTCAAGGACAAACTTCAGTCTCACACACATTTTGCCCATAAGAGACATCTCTGGCCACCTTTCATGTGACTTATTTATGGTTTCCCTTGTGGTTATCTCACCTTCAGCAAAACAAGCAATGACCCCAAAGGTTAACGGTCCATTTTACATAAACTTCCCCTACACCATACAAAGAATGCCTCGCACTGGAGGGATAACCCTAATAACTGTCAGGTAGCTGTGCGTTTAAACAGTACCCTTACATACAAATCTTCCTGGACTAACTCTTAGAGCTCCATCCAAGTATAACACTACCTGTTATGGGATGAGTTCAATCAATCCTATCAGCACAGCAAATTATTAAAGGGGTGATGAACTGAGAAATCTAATTTTCCTTGAGCTTTTGACATATAAGAGGTCATCATACTTTAAGAATATACTTAAGAAATTTTAGAGCTGAAAACTTCCTTTTTAGTCCAATAAAAGCTTATATTGACACCAGACCCAGCAAACAAGTGGCGATCTATGAGGTCAAAGGGCAGCAAGCACCGCCTCCGCAGAAGAAGATCAACGCCTACTTCATCACTGTCTGTTTAGCCCTGCCCACCGATTCGCGCATGACATCCAATAGAATAGATAGCCTAAGTAACATAGGCCTACGTGGTGCCAAACTGGATCAAGCTACCACGCAATAAACATGCCTTTGAGGATTACAAAATATTGTGCAGTGCCTGAACTCGACAGTAATGCAACAACATGTAAGTAACTGTGTTAATTCTTTTTTTTTTTTTACTTTTTTTTTTTATTGGAAACAAAGAACAAAGGGTCATCATAGGCATTACAGAGTCAAGACAGTACAATTTCCATGTACTCTTTGGCATGCAGTATCTCACCTATTCTCAATGGTCTGTGTACACAATCCATTTATGCCAATACTTAATACATTTCTCAGAGTTAAGTCTAACAGAAAATGTAAGTCTCTCCATACAATATATTTCATTTACAATTTCCATCCATTGATTTCTTGTTGGGGGATCAACCTGCAGCCATTTACGTGTTATGGCCTTCCGGCTACTTGCTAAGAATATTTTTAATAGGTATTTATCACTGTTTAAAAGTGTTTCAGGTATTTTTCCAAGGTACAGAGTAATGAAAGAAAATTTCAACTCCACCCCTAATATTTTCCCAATTTCAGCTGCTACTTCATGCCAATAGGGCTGTATTTTTGAACATGCCCAGAAAATATGGAAATGGTTAGCCATTGGGGCTCCACATTGCCTCCAACAATAGCCCAGACTCTGTTCACCCTTGCGTATTGCTGTTAACTTGGGAGTTATAAAAAATCTTATGTTCTTCCATCCAAACTCCCGCCATGATCTTGAGTTTGTTGTATTTGTCTGTGTAACACATATTTTTGTCCAGTCTTCCTCCGTTATTTGAGAGTCTGATTCTTTCTCCCATTTTTGTTTTACATAGTTCGACGTATGATTTTTACTAATTTGTATATATCCATATAATTTTGATACTAACTTTTTATTATCTTCTTTTAAGTATGCGTTAATGAATGCTGTGATCAAGTTATCACCCATTCCTGTATTTTTAAATTCTTTATTAAAGTAATCCCTAATTTGTAAGTATCTATAAAAATCCTGCTTTTCTAATCCGAATGTGTCTGACATGGCCTGGTAACTCAATAAGTTTCCATTAGAAATGACTGAGCAATAGGACGTAATTCCTCTCCAGCTCCATTGTTTAAACCTCTCATCCAGTCTAGCGGGTATAAAATCTGGATCATATGCTGTCCACTGTAATACCCCAGACTGTTTTTTTAGTTGTAATTGCCTAAACCACAACTTTAATGAAAATACAGTCCAGTTATTTAATTTCCTATAACTCCTCTCAGCTAGATTTTTGTTCCCAAGTAATGATTGTAGAGGTGTATCTATCTGTGTGGTTTCAAGAGTTTTCCATCTTGCCTCATAGGTTGGTATACACCAACATATTAAAGGCTTCAACTGTGCAGCATAAAAATAATCCTGAAAACAAGGTAGGGCTCTACCACCCTTCTCTTTAGCCAGCTGTAATGTCTTAAACCTTATCCTAGGTCTTTTACCATTCCAAACAAACCTCGATAACATCCCATCCCATTCATTAAATTGGTTTTGTGATACATCTAGGGGCAAAGATTGAAAAAGGTAAAGTAACCGTGGTAACACGTTCATTTTAATTATTTCTATTCGGTTACTCATATCTAATGGAAGCAGGTTCCATTTAGCCATATCAGATTTTATCTCCTTACAAATAAGGCTGTAATTACTGTCAAAGAGTTTTGATACATCTTTTGTTAAATTTATCCCTAAATATTTAAATTCCATTTAAGTTTACATTGCCTTCTTATGTCTGAATTAGGTCTGAAATTGTATGTAAGTGTTTGGATATAAGATAAACATCCAAAAGACCCAGAGTATAAACTATATGTTTTTAGAAGGGTCATCACTTTAGGGATACTAGACTCAGGGCTTGCCAGGAATAGAAGAACATCGTCCGCATACATACAGATCTTGTGCTCGTCTTTTTTAATTATAATCCCCTTTATCTCTGGATCCTCTCTTATAGCTTGAGCCAGGGGTTCAATAAATAATGCAAATAGGGATGGACTTAGGGGGCATCCCTGACGTGTCCCTCTTTCCAGACTAATTGTTTTAGATAAATGCCCATTGATCTTTATCCTGGCTGTTGGGGAGGAGTATAATGTTTTAATACAGTGAATACATTTTTCATTAAAGCCTAATCTTGCCAGTACCTGATACAAGTAATCCCATCCAACAGAATCAAATGCTTTCTCAGCATCAAGACTTAACAAGACTGCACTTGTATTTTCTGTCGTAATATAACACATTATTTGTAGCGTTCTCCATAAATTATCCTGTGTCTGTCTATTTTGTATAAATCCAGTTTGGTCTAGATCTACCAACTCAGGAATAATACCCTCCAATCTCTTAGATAAAATAGAAGCAAATAATTTATAGTCCACATTTAAGACCGATATTGGTCTATATGAGCTACAACTACTCGCATCCTTCCCTTCCTTTGGGATGACAGAGATGACTGCTTCCCTCCAAGATTATGGGATTTCCCCACCTCTCAGTATATAATTAAAACAATTAAGCAATATGGGTCTTAAATGGAGCCTGAACGTTTTATAAAATTCAGACGGATAACCGTCTGCGCCCGGTGCTTTATTTGCTTTCAGTTTTGATATTGCGCTATCTAGTTGTTCCATCGTTATTTCAGTTGTTAAAGCTTGTGGCGACCAGGGCGGGCGAGAGCCGTGAGGGAACGGGGCGAGAGCCGTGAGGGAACGGCGCGAGGCCGGCGGTGGCGCGAGTGTTAATGAGTCCAGGCCTGGTCCTCTCTCGTCCTTCACTGTAGTCGCTCCTCCTTTTATGCTCCCGGAGCTCCTCCGTGAGGGACTCAAGGCCGGTGCACCTCCCAGGTGAAGCTCATTAACACTCGCGCCGTTCCCTCACGGCTCTCGCCCGCCCTGGTCGCCACAAAGCTTTATTCTGTTTTTCCCCATTGAAGGTAAATCCAGTGAATCTAAGAAAATTTTTAGGGTTGAGGTATCTGCCCTGGCTGGCTGAGTATATAAATCTTTGTAATATAGTTCAAAAGATTCCTGAATATCTTTTAATTTGTTACATACTTTCTGTGTTTTAGGATTCTTAATTCTATGTATTATATTTTTTGCCTGCTGTTTTCGTATCCTCCAAGATAGTAACTTCATTGCTTTAGGGCCTGTTTCATAATACCTTTGTTTGGTAAATTTAATGCGCCTGTCTATTTCATCGTCATATATCCCATTCAACTCTTGTTTTAGCTTATTTAATCGAGTCAGTGTTTGTGCGTCATTCTGTTTAGCATGTTCAGTCTCCAGAATTTTAATTTCTTCTTGTAAATTTAATAATCTTTTCTGTTTTTCTTTTTTGCGGAAAGCAGTGAGGGCGATAATTTTACCCCGAATTACCACCTTAGCGGCATCCCACAGGATGCTTGGAGACACTTCGCCATTGTCGTTGCTTTGGAGATATAATTCAAATTCATTCCGAATCTGCTTCTGAGTTGTTAGATCATTCAATATAGTTGTACTGAGTTTCCAAAGTGTGTCTTTCTTTGGATTTTCTAAGTGTAGGGTGAGGTATACCCCAGCATGGTCAGATACATCCCTAATTCCTATGTAACAGTTTTTAATCCTGTGTCTGTCTGAGTTATTCATAAATATGTAGTCAATTCTTGAATGCATAGAATGGCAGGCTGAGTAGAAAGTGTTTTTCCTTTGGGTGAAGCTCTCTCCATGTATCGAACATACCCAATTCTTTAAGCATCCTTTGGACCGCTTTAGCATTTGAATTCTTCGTTTTGGGGGGGCTAGTTGTATCTAGCCTGGGTTGAAGTTGGACATTTAAGTCACCCCCACATATGAGAATTCCATGTGATTCTGTAGCAATTAGGTTGAATATTATCTTGAAGAAACTTTTAGTGCTTCCTGGAGGAGCATATACATTTAACAGTGTTACTTCTTTATTATCTATTTTGCCCCTTACTAAAATATATCTACCCTCTTTGTCTTTAACTTCAGATATAAATTCAAAATTCAACGTATTAGAAATTAATATAGCCACTCCTCTTCTGCGACCAGATTTGTGAGATGAGTAATAAGTATTTTGGAACCCCAAGTTCTTCAATTTCTCACGCTCTGATGAGGGTAGATGGGTCTCTTGCCAATAAATTATCTGCATTTTTTCTCGTTTCATTTTAGCAATAATTTTACTCCTCTTTATCGGATTATGTAAACCATTGACGTTAAGTGTTATTAACTTATATTCCCTATGCATATATCAATTTCAAAGCTAGCATTTTGTAACATTTCCCATGTTGACCCGTTAAACATCATGAACCAAATACAAACATTCTTAACAACAACAGAAAAACACATAACAAAAAATAAGTGACTTCCAAGTCCAAGGTTTAACATAAAACCTTTGAATTGAGAGGAAATCCTTGCATCCGTTAAGGGCCTCTCTTCAGTGCAAAACAAAACAATCTCAGATGTATAATGCACTAGCAGATTCTAACCTATTCCCGTTCAATCGGTTTCAAGTCTCAACTTTGATAGGCTCAAGCAATAGGAGTAATATTAATAGCCTTAACCAAACTTTAGTTATCCAATTCAGTCCAATTTGTTCAATTAAACTAATATTATACCCTTTACCTAAATTACTGTGATAGCTACCTTCTATTGTCGAGTGATCAATATCAAAGATTCGTTACCACACCATTTGTCCTCAATACACTCAAAAAAAATATTTTTTGATGCTGTTCAGTTTATTTAAACAATTTATTTTGATTCAACACCATTGTATCAGGTTTCTGGTTTAAATGTGATTGATTCATGTTAAATTGACTTGAAACGATTACTCTTTGACTTAACTTGATGTTTTCATATTGGAATAACATGTTTAAATCAAGTAAACCCAACCAGGACTCAATCAAACAGGATTTTCACTTCCCATCATGCTTTGCAAAGGGGCTAAACTAGGAGTGTAAATGTTGAAGTAAAGTGTTATTTTAAGCAGTTTTTAGGAAGATGAGAAAATGGAAAGACTTTTTAATGTTTACTGTTCTATTATGTTGGTATTTAAAAGTTTCTGTTAATTAATAGTTTTACCATTGTGGTGAAGTGTTGCACTTGTGCTTGGGTCGAGGACCTGCTAATAAACTTTCAAATTACTTTAATAAGAAAGTAATCACTGTGGTAGTGCTCTGGGTTGCATTTCCCTATGTTGATTGTAAAACCATTGCCACCAATGGACTTATGATCAATTTAGGCTTTACAATGTTTTTGGTTAAGGCAATTTAGGATGAATCCAGTATCACATCTAGATTTCTAACACAGAACATCACAAAAGTTATATAAATCACAAAATTAAACAAGAAGAATTAATTGTAAAAATCATTGTATATGAAAACAATTATTTATTTATTACTTTTTATTTATTTTCCAAAACATTGCAAATTAGTTGGGCTGACACTATTAAATTAAGCTGTGCCCAACCATAGTAAATAAGTTGAATCAACCTTAATAAATTAAGTTGACCCAACGTAAGTACATTAAATTGGAATAACAGAATTGCATAATGCTGAAATAAAGCAACTTAATCATGTGGAAATCCTTTCCATGATTTTTTTATGTTCATTCAAAGAGTTATTTTTTTGAGTGTAGATTAACGTTAACTTATCTGGTTTTTTCATGTTATCTCAAAATCTTAAAGACTGTGTTGATATTATCAGTCAAAGATTCTTCTCATGGAGGATTATGATTTCCGTCATTTACTCCACGGTCTCGTTCGGGACAAAGGCATTTAATTTCACTTATCAGTTTCCGAAGATCCCGGCGAGACACGTTGGAAGCTCTGCAACTTTTCCCGTATCCGTTCTTGATCCACTCTCGTGCGCCGCCGATCTGCACCTGCTCTCTTCCACGTTGCTGTGCTCTGCTGGTTCCAGCGTGGCGAGTCCAGATCTTTAATGTTTTCCAGAGAAAATCCTCTTTTCTTCATGTCTTCAGCTGCCTCAGCCGCACTCTCGTAGGTTTGTATGCCGTTTTCGAAGAACACCTTTAGCCTAGCTGGATGAGGCGTTTGGAAGCGAATCCCCTTAGATTTGAGCTCCTTCAGTATCCCCACATATGCCTTTCTTCTCTTTAAAATCTCCGATGGGTAGTCATGGTCAAAGTAAATCCTCTTTCCTTCAAATCGCACTTCCTTTTTCCTCCATGCTGTAAACAGCACCTGCTCTTTCACTCTGTGCTCTAAAAAACAGAGCACCAATGATCTAGGTCAGTGGTTCTCAACCGGTGGGGCGGATGGGAGGGAAAAAAACCTGGAAAAAAAATTGCATTTTTTTTTTATCACTAAACTACTGTCATGAAAGTTATAGTTTTGTATATACATAACTCCTGAATAAAAATTAAAATGTGTTTGGACTGATTTAAAAAAGTTTTGAACAAATTTGGTTTGTCTATAGTGTGCGCAAATGCAGGTGATAAGCTGTTTTATTAAGCGAGTCATTGAGTCGTTCATTCACGATTCCTTCAAACGGTCGATTCATCAAGAATGAGACAGATGTTTGTGGATGTGTCATTGAATCTTTGACTCAAACGATTGTTCAAAACAATGAATCATTCAAATCATGGTTGAGTGTTGCTTTGAGATGCGCTATGTTGTGATCTTTGTTTGAATTCATCGGATCTATTTTTCGCTGCTTAAAATAGACCAAAACAGTCATTATTTCGTCTAAAATGTAAGTGACTTAATATTATTAACTTGTTTGTTGAACTGTCATATCAGTGTCACATTTTCAATTGCGAGGTGATGGTAATTAAGTGATGTCAGCTCTCTGGTCGTCAGGTCGTGTGATGTATGTTGCTGAACTGTATTCAAATGAAAATGTTATAAATATAAAAACACCACATTTTGAAATTTAACTGCAGTATGTCTATTTAGTTTATTTGTGTGTGCTGCGCTCATAGACTTTAGAAACGGCGCTCATTTGTTTGATTTCTCCTCGAGAAGCTGCGCAAGCCTCAAAAGTTTAAGGTCCTTGCACCCTGACTGAATCCGAAACTGTCGTATATATATATATATATATATATATATATATATATGAACGAATGTCAGAATATAAGCTACAGTTAAAGCTTTCCTTTAGTTTTTGTGAAATGCTCACACGCACGCACGCAGCCACGCACACACAAACATGTTTAAATACATTTGTTGTTAATAAATAAATAACAATTGTTGTAATAGCAATATCTCCAAGTTTTGTTTTTCACTGTAAAAATGTCATGATTTGCCAATGCAAAGAGAGTACCACCACCTTTTTCCCCATTTCCAGCATTATAACACAAACAAATAATCCTCCTGGCGACTTTTTTTTTTTTTTTTTGTCAAAAGCGACAAATCCAGCGACTTTTACTGGTGTTTTTGGAGACTTCTGTGGAGTTTGGATACTCGAAAGCACGAATCACTCTGCAGTTAGGCCTACTGCGGGAGCTGCCGTGAGCCCCTCTCCTGTCCAAAAGCACTCACAGGTGGTCAGTTTCTCAGTAGCCGCGCGCAGCAGTCCCAGCCTGCAGTCAGAGCAGAGAGGAGACACACACCCCTCCGCGTCCAGGCTGCAAATGAATCGGCCGCCGCCGTTCCCACCCTGGCTTACAGAGCGGGGTGTAAATGTAAATGTTCACTCTCACACAAAAATAAATTATTTTATGAACTGCATTTAAATTGACTCACGACATAGCTCTCCATTCACTCTAGTCTAGTCTCTTGCCAAGTTCACTTGTGCCAGCTCTCGCTAGTCTTTTATCAATCTCGATTTACATAGGCCTTTACTACAAACCCTAAACCCACAAACATTCTTTTTAAAGATTAGAGCAAATCTCAGCCCTAGCCAGTAATTTTTTTTTAACTGCTAGGCAGTAGCTACACTTAGCTAAAACTACCCACGCGACTAAGACACATGCACACACACACACTGACGAGGACTACAATCGTTAAGTATTAAAATAAAATCTGAATTGTCTGCAAAATAATTATTTTGTTTGTTTAATTACAGATCGTGCCTAAGTCCCGACTGATTAGCCCCTGATACGTCTCCCAATGAATCAGCTCTGGGGGGGCCCAGCTTGCAAAAGGTTGAGAACCCCTGATCTAGGTGGTGCGTCACGGGGGGCTTTGGAGCGAGCGCTCTATGACCGCGCTGTATACCGAGCTCCGTAACCGTTAGCGGCAGTCCCAACTCCGATTTTATAAGGCCCGCCACAAACTCCACCAGATTACTCCCCTCAGTTCCCTCTTGGATTCCATATATGCGGAGGTTGTTCCGTCTGGAGCGAGCTTCCAAATCGGTTAACTTTGCCTGCATCTCTCTTTGTTTCTCCAATACGTCCAGAAGTGCATCACCCGCCGCTCCATTCCATTCCTCGGTATCAGCAATACGTTGTTCCATTTCTGTCACTCTGACTGTGGTAGCTTGCAGGTCGCCTGAAAATTCTTTCATTTTCTGGTTAATTTCTTCCCTGAACTCGTTCAACTCCTTCCGCATATCTTCCCGAAGAGCAAGACGAAATTCGTCCATGTCTCTCTTAAGATCCACTCTGAACGCTCTAATCTCGTCTCGGAAGGCCGTTATGTCAGCTACTTTTTCGTTGGCTGTCCCTTGCTCGCCATCTTTTCCACGGCCCTCTTCACCGCCGTTGATATCTTCGGATATTTCTCCCTTTTCCCGCTTCGAGCCTATTTTGCTTTTACCCCTTTTTTGTTTCTCCCCTTCCATGTTCACTCTCGCTGTTAATTGAGCTTTCTAATGGTAATTTCCGAGGGGATTTGAGTCAACCGATTAAGAGAGGTTCTTTCAAGCAGCCATCTACATTAGCTCCACACCGGAAGTCCTAAAGATGCTTTTTTAATGCCATCATCTGTATCAATACCCGCATCTTCCAAATCTTTGAGGTCAGTAATAATACTTGAAAACACCTTCTCAGGTCCAAAAGTCTTCAAGTCATTCTCTCTGCACAGAAGGACCAACTGCATCGGATCTACAAGGGAGCGGTTGTGTGGCTGTAACTCACCAAGACTCATATACACTGCTAAGATCTTGTGTTTTTTTTCCCTGAGCCAAGTGGATTTGTAACTTCAAATGAATCCTGGTAAAGGATGAGAGACAGTGAAGAAGTGCTTTTTAAGAGAGAATTTTCTTTCACCTCTTCCATCCAACATATCCTCCAAAACCATGTCATCATTGTTGTGACATCTTGCTTGGCTGCACTGTACTTTAACACTGGATTGTCTGAGAAGGGTTTGCAATGTCTCCTTGATAGGCACATACAGACAAAAGCGCTCTTTGCCAGCAGTATCAGTTCCCAGATAAATCTGTATTGGCTCAGTGTAATCAAAATGCTGCTTGTAGAATGTTTTTCTTGTTTTGTCTCATCTCAGTGGTCCTTCATTGTATAGAGTGATGAGATCCTCTTTACTGAGACTATGAATTATTTAATCTATCTTAGTTTGTGGAATATTCAGTTCTAAAAGCTTCTCTTTCAACTTGTCAAAGAAGTCTGCCAAACTGGAGGTATGAACATGCTGAAATCCTTCAATTATGCACTGTATGTTGCTAGCTGGCAACTGCATTTTTGCATGGTTCATTGGTTAGCTAAGTTACTTGATTTCATGTGGTGTAATGTTAAGTCTGTGGCGTTAAGTATATATCAACATCACTGATAGATGTTAAAACTATGCATGACTTTCAAGAAACTCTTTAATCTCACCGGATTATTGTGATTTTGGTCGATGTAACCACCGCGATCTTCCGACATGGACCTCCGTTTTCGTTGCAGGTTCAAATGCCTTCTTCTAAGCTCCTTCCCAGAATGCAAAAAAAAAAAAAAATACTGTATGAACAGGTATTTCAGATAGTGGCGCCAAATAAAGTGGCGCCTGCCAGCGTGCTGCGTGTCATACGGATATTTACACCGTGTTCAGAAAGAAAAGGGGAGACACACACACACACACACACACACACACAAACACACATTGGGAGCGCAGTTCCTCAACTAAATGTATAGGCCGTCTCGCGTAAAATCCGGAGTGTAGGGTATTAATAGGGTAATAAAAGGCTATTACACCCACGATAACAAACACATTTGCGCATGCACAGAAAACACCGCAAACTTTCTTATTTCTGTCTGTGGAATAGGCTATGCAAGGTTATTCTTGATAACATTTGCAGTAGAGAAATCAGATGTTTAATTAGTCTAATCTTCATCCAGTAAATGCATACAATATTTAGCTTGTTAGTAATGGATTGCGTCGACTATTGATTGAATCAGTCTTTGTTTAACCTAAAAAAACTAAATGAAATTGCTAACTTCTCCACTGATAAATAATAACTTTTTTATAATAAGCATAAAATTGCATATCGGCATTTATCTCCAAACATACCAGACCATCTTACTCTATCCGACATCTTTGCTTGAATTTTCGATTTTGCGGTTAAATAACAAAAATTAGATGTTATTTACCATATATTTCCTAAAATTAACAGTAAGGCGCGGTTATTAAAAATAACAGGTTAATCATGTTGAAATTTAGGTGTAAATTAACCAATATTTAACAGTGTACCCAAACATAAGCTCAATCATATATACACAATATAAACAATACCTGGCTTATTAAGGTATAGTACAGAACATATTTGCACATTAGTTTAAATAAAGATCATAGTGTTTTCACTCACCAAAAAACTTCCAGTGCACATTGCCAGTATTTACAAAAGTGATTACACCATTGTATTCCTCAAAGTTCACCTGTGTGGCAAAAATGACAAAGTTAATGACAATTCAAGCAATTGTGTCTAGAGTCATGACATGATTATGTCTAGTCATCAACTATATTTTTGTCCTGTTGTTTTATGTTCAAGGCTTTTTTTTATGCAGGCTACACTAATCACTTTTTATAACAGTCAATATAAGCTAAACAAATCTGCACTGAAAAAGAGAATAAGAGGGAAGTAAATACATATTTGGGTGGTGTAATATTATAATTAATCATATATTAAGATAACCCATGTTATTTAAATGTCTAAAATAGCCTATAGACAATAATGAACAATAATAATTCACCAAACTGCATAGGATGATGCGATGACAAATTCAAGCAAACAGCTTCACCTAATTAATTATTAATTTGTTTAGTTTTATGATTTATAATTTGAATAACAGAACAACACCAGTAAACTTCAGGTAATCAAAAAATGGTACATCGTAGATTGGATTTATTTATTTTTTTGCCAGGAAATGGGTAGACTAGAATAAATAGCAACACAGTAGCGAACAATAAATGGTAGAAATGACAAAACAAACATTAAATAATTATTAATTATTAATAAATAATTAAATAATTAATCAGAAGTTTGAACATTTATGAGTAGGCTAAAACATCTTCATTTGAACATGTGTTGTGAGACTATTTACAGTAGGTCTACAGGTTGCTCAAACACAGTTTGGGCAAACATTCATTACTTTGACTGTGCATTTCCCACAGACAGCATTCCGACACTTCAGGCACCTGGCAAACGTTTTGTTCTGTTTGCATTGTGCCTTCACCATGCAAGTCATTCTCCTCAGCTAATCTGCACTGTCCAGGGGCATGTTCATGTGCGGTGCCACTTTGGTGCCATCGACTCAGCACGCAGCTCCTGGGCCAGCTGAAGCATGAAGTCCCTTCTGGGGATGTTGTTCTCTATGCAGCTCTGGTAAAGCACACAGGCATTAATAGCAGCAAGATCCAGCAAGTTGTAAAATACAGCAACGGGCCACCTATGGGTGCCACCTTGAGACAGACATAGATACCCCTTTTCCACCAAGGCAGTTTGAGTGCTGGTTCGGAGCCAGAGCCTAGTTTCAAATCAGTTCTTTGTCTTTCGCTTTCACACAAAGCACCAGCTCAGAACCAGGAAAAGTGGTTCGTAAGTAGCACCAAAACATTGCTGGGCTAGGAGTAAGAACCGCTTGCGTCAGGGGCTGGGGGCGGGGTTACCGTGACCAACAAGAAACTTGTGACCGCCATTTTTGAAATAGCAGCTAATCGAGCTAATAGCAGCTCGATCGTTATCTTCGTCTATATACAAATTACGGCGAGCCGTGTTTGGATGCCGATGTACGTTTCCAAAGCCATGAGCATCAACAGTAGTGAAACATCCGCGATTTTTGATAGAAATGTTCGAGATGCATCGGAGCAACGCGGACCGATTCGGCGGGTGCGTTTGTAGAGCAGGAGCGTTTGTAGAGCATACGACGGGGGAGCGTTTGTAGAGCATACGACTCCTTGTGCTTTTGGATCGTTCTCGCGGAGCTTTGATGTCATGTGGCGATCGCTCTGCGAGAAGCCGATGCATCTCAAACAAGCTTGGTGTGTTTCGTGCTGCGGCGCTAGCTTTGCTGTGTGAAATATGAGATGTATACACTGACGTAAGACCTGGCTCTGTGCTGCTCTCTAGCCCGTGGAAAGGCAAACCGGTTCTTAGAAGACTCGTCAGTTGAACCAACTCCGAACTGGCACTAGCACTAGCTCTGAACTAGCACCCGGTTCGTGCTGGTGGAAAGGGGGTAAGAGAGCGACAGAGAGGAAGAGTGAACATTATGGCATTATTTAGTCCATTATAATACTACTACGACAATGTAATAATAATAATAATAACCTTTGACTGAGTATTGGCGAGCCATCTGGTCGAGCACATCAACCCAACTTTGGTTCTGTTGTAGTAGGTCACCGTCTCAGGCTTCCTCTTGTTGTCTGTGGAGATGGCTACATGTTGGTGTTGAGTGCTCAGGATGGTGACATTTCTTCGGGGCTTACACTGATAAACAGTGTGATTTTATCACTTTTCAGCACCAGAAGGTGGAAGCCCCCGCTTATTTTTGTTGATGGTCCCCACCATGCTTGTATTTTTGCGGAGAAGCGAGTTGGCAAGCAGGATGGAGGTGAAGAAATTATCGGTGGTGACATTCCTTCCCTTACTAACAAATGGATCCACCAGCTTCAACACCACACTCTCACCAAGGCATTGTGTGGCTGGTCTGGTGTCATCTTTGCCCAGGTATGGAAAGCCGTTCAACATGTATTTGGAATCAACATCTGCTGCCAGACAAAATTTGATTCCAAATTTATCTGGCGTGTTGGGCATGTACTGTGTGAATCTGCATCTTGCCTTTGTGGGGAACAGTTGCTCATCAACAGTAATGTCTGGCCCTGGTCGGTAGCATGCAATGCAGTTCTGTGTGAATTTCTGCCACACCTCAGCCATGAGTGCAAACTTGTCAGTGGTCAAACGGCATCGCCAGGGTTCCTTCCGATCAAAGCGCAGGTAGCGCATGATTTCCCTAAACCGGTTCCTTGACATTGTGGAAATGAAGAACATGTTGCCCCATTCCTCAGACCAAAAACTTTCAATGTCAATGTTTTTCCCACAGTATGCACCCCTGACATAAAGTAGTGCAATGAATGCCTTTAGCTCAGCAAGGGACATATCCCAGGCTGTGTCCTCAGTGGCTCTGCAGGCTTCAGCCACTGTGCACTCTCGGATGTGCTGCAACATCCCTCGATCACACAAGCACATAAAAGCTGTCATCTTATCTTGGATGTTGCGCCTTGCGTGTGGTGTGGGGCCAGCGGACTCACTGAGAATATTTTGGGCTTGATGTCTCCCAGTGCCTTCACCAGATTTGAGAACAGTCCATACTGTGCCATCTTTCCCGATTTCTTGGACTGGTGCTTGTGGCTCCGTGACACACACTAAAATTAGACAGGGGTTCGACGATCATTTATAATGTATACAGGCTACTTTAGCTGATATTAAAATGTATCTTTATAGTTAAGGGTGAAACTATAGACCACCTATGGCAGTCAGAAAAGTTACAAGCCAAAAGGCATAATAATAAGGCAGTGACTATTTGCACTAAGTGAAAATAGGAGTATTTTTAGCAAAATGGTATTTACACTAAGTGAAAATATCCATATATTATATATATAAAAAATAACTTTTTGCAGTAGTTAGATGCTATTTATACCTAGTGGAAATAGTGTCAGATACTTGCACCTCAGTATTGTAGTAAGAAAAATTATTTAAAAAGTATGCCATAATAATAGCTACTAATTGCAAATGAGTGTATTTTCAAGTTTATCAAATGGATGCCACTTAATTGTGAAAAGTTTATGTTTTGATGAAAATAAATGCCTTTCCAATCTGCGATGTGATGAGAAAAAAAGAGAATAACTAACTGTACCACTGTGTGTGTGTGTGTGTGGTGTTAGTGTAGCCTCTTCCAATAGGGCACTCTAATAATAATAACTGTGGGAGATGACTAAAGAAAATTATTTTACATCCAAAGTTTATTGATGCTCACCCTGTGTAACTATTGTAGCCATCCTGTCCTGAAGAACAGACTCAGTCGGTCTGATTTTTCTCGGAGGCTCTGGATCGCTGTCAGATGAGCTGTCAGATGCTGAGCCGACCCAGGACGCATCACTGATCTCACCACCATCAGACTCTCCATCACTCATGGCATTTAGGGCTTCTAATACCTCTTCGGGAACCATAAATCGCCTCCTTTTACTCATTGTGACTTCATTTTTTTTAACCGTTAACCACTAATTCATTGAGTGAAAGGCGTTGCCTAGCAATGTACAATATTTAAACACATGGGGCGCGAAAATGACAGCGCGAAAATACAGGCATTATATAGCGGGTATATTTGATTCGTGCGGCGCTTATAGGTATAATTGACCCGTTTTTTGATCTGGTTTTTTCTAAACAATTTTTAACATCAAGGGATTGTAAATGACAAAAATTTAGTAAAAGTCAATGACTGGGAGACTTGAATGTTTTATTGAAAACCTATTACGTACATTTAAAGAACAGCCACGGGTAAAATTTACCCCGTGGCGGTTCTAGTGTTAAAGACACCTGGTGCCACACTCTAATCAGCTAATTAACTCAAAACAGCCGCAAAGGCCTTTAAATGGTCTAGTTCTGTAGGCTACACAATCATGGGGAAGACTGCTGACTTGACAGTTGTCCAAAAGACGACCATTGACACCTTGCATAAGGAGGGCAAGACACAAAAGGTCATTGCAAAAGAGGCTGGCTGTTCACAGAGCTCTGTGTCCAAGCACATTAATAGAGAGGTGAAGGGAAGGAAAAGATGTGGTAGAAAAAAAAGTGTACAAGCAATAGGGATAACCTCAACCTGGAGAGGATTGTGAAACAAAACCCATTCAAAAATGTGGGGGAGATTCACAAAGAGTGGACTGCAGCTGGAGTCAGTGCTTCAAGAACCACTACGCACAGACGTATGCAAGACATGGGTTTCAGCTGTCGCATTCCTGTCAAGCCACTCTTGAACAACAGACAGCGTCAGAAGCGTCTCGCCTGGGCTAAAGACAAAAAGGACTGGACTGCTGCCGAGTGGTCCAAAGTCATGTTCTCTGATGAAAGTAAATTTTGCATTTCCTTTGGGAATCAGGGTCCCAGAGTCTGAGGTCCAGTGTAAAGTTTCCACAGTCAGTGATGGTTTGGGGTGCCATGTCATTGGCTGGTGTTGGTCCACTGTGTTTTCTGAGGTCCAAGGTCAACGCAGCCATATACCAGGAAGTTTTAGAGCACTTCATGCTTCCTGCTGCTGACCAACTTTATGGAGATGCAGATTTAATTTTCCAACAGGACTTGGCACCTGCACACAGTGCCAAAGCTACCAGTACCTGGTTTAAGGACCATGGTATCCCTGTTCTTAATTGGCCAGCAAACTCGCCTGACCTTAACCCCATAGAAAATCTATGGGGTATTGTGAAGAGGAAGATGTGATATGCCAGACCCAACAATGCAGAAGAGCTGAAGGCCACTATCAGAGCAACCTGGGCTCTCATAACACCTGAGCAGTGCCACAGACTGATCGACTCCATGCCACGCCGCATTGCTGCAGTAATTCAGGCAAAAGGAGCCCCAACTAAGTATTGAGTGCTGTACATGCTCATACTTTTCATGTTCATACTTTTCAGTTGGCCAAGATTTCTAAAAATCCTTTCTTTGTATTGGTCTTAAGTAATATTCTAATTTTCTGAGATACTGAATTTGGGATTTTCCTTAGTTGTCAGTTATAATCATCAAAATTAAAAGAAATAAACATTTGAAATATATCAGTCTGTGTGTAATGAATGAATATAATATACAAGTTTCACTTTTTGAATGGAATTAGTGAAATAAATCAACTTTTTGATGATATTCTAATTATATGACCAGCACCTGTATATNTTTTTTCTACCACATCTTTTCCTTCCCTTCGCCTCTCTATTAATGTGCTTGGACACAGAGCTCTGTGAACAGCCAGCCTCTTTTGCAATGACCTTTTGTGTCTTGCCCTCCTTGTGCAAGGTGTCAATGGTCGTCTTTTGGACAACTGTCAAGTCAGCAGTCTTCCCCATGATTGTGTAGCCTACAGAACTAGACTGAGAGACCATTTAAAGGCCTTTGCAGGTGTTTTTGAGTTAATTAGCTGATTAGAGTGTGGCACCAGGTGTCTTCAATACTGAACCTTTTCACAATATTCTAATTTTCTAGATACTGAATTTGGGATTTTCCTTAGTTGTCAGTTATAATCATCAAAATTAAAAGAAATAAACATTTGAAATATATCAGTCTGTGTGTAATGAATGAATATAATATACAAGTTTCACTTTTTGAATGGAATTAGTGAAATAAATCAACTTTTTGATGATATTCTAATTATATGACCAGCACCTGTATTTAGAATGTGAACAGATAAAAGTTTGATGCGAGTAAAAAGAACAGAAAGAACAGAAAGCCTTTATTGTCATTGTATTGTGCAAAATGCAATGATATTTCACTGCACACAGACGCACCACCATCTTTCTAATGGCATATATGGTTAATAAATATACAAATAAACCTTACAATGAAATCCCAATGAACAAAACTGAATAACACAGGTAGTGTAGGAATTTTTATTGAACACCAGATGGCGAAGTAGAGCACTGTTTCAAAAGCTTTGAAGCACCGATGCAGTTTGTTGTAAAAGCCTCTCTGCTTCAAAAGCTTCGCCCGGCACATCCCTACCTTTACCTTTCTGGTGTAAAGAAATTATTTTGACATTTCTCTTCCATGTGGTGCCATTGCTGACAGCATGAAATGGCAAGGGGTTTTAACACCCTTTCATAGTCAACTGTCTGCTGGACACCTGTGTAATGAATAATTAGACTCACCTGTGGTTGAATTCTTGTTAAATTAGACATTTGTAGTCTAAAACTTAGCTTTGCTCCAGAGACTTTCAGTGGGTATACTCATTTTTGCGTCACCCTAATTTGAGTAAAACTGAAAATTTTGTTCTCTAAGTTACATTATTAACCTTACTTTCATGTTATAAGTTAAAGAGATGTTATATAAAACTTAGTCTTGTCAGCATTTTGGAAAATGTTTTTGTGTTCATTGAGATATTGTTTAAAATGTTACTTTTCAAAGGGGGTGTACTCATTTACGCCGAGCACTGTAATTTAAACATCATCTTTACATCTATAGACACGCTCATGTTTGTCTGTTCTGAAGCAGCAGGAAGTGAGTCTCGTCAAACACACTTTGAAAGAACATTACAAGTAAAATCTACTAGACTGCTGGAGGATCGATATTTCACTTGGAGCTTCAAATAAGGCAAAAATATGTAATGTAAAATAAACATTGGTAAGATCTGAACTCGTGATAGTAGCTATTTTTATGAAAGAAAGAATGTCAATGTTTACAGTTTTTGTGAGACACTTTTACTGCTTTCATATTGGTCACTAAATATAAGCAGTCACAAACTTTTCAATTTTTTTTTGGCTTTCTTTCCAGTAAATGAATTTAAATGTAATACAGTCACGTGTTTGCTGGAGCTAATAGACACCAGTGCATTGATAACACTTTCCCAGGTGTGAACACACACAAGAGAGATTCATTCACTGGTTTAGAGCACCAATTTGATTATTTTTAATGAATATGGGTCAAAGACATTTAGATGTCCACATCAATAGAAATTTACAAGTGATTTTATATACAGAGAAGTAAGTAAAATGTCTCTTTTTAAGGTTTCAAATAAGTTTTGGGAGAATAAAATGTGGGTGAAATAATGTTCCATTGTCATTCAGTGTAACAATTAAATTTATGTACAAATTTAAACAACATACTTATTCTGACCTGTACTTATTAAAATATATTAAAGAATAAGTGAGCATACTAAAGTTTATTACATTTTAAATGAGTAAAAAATTCTGGCAAAGTTTAAAAATGTAAAATTACAAGTAATTAGCATTTGAGGTAAAAGTAATTCATCTTTAATATGGCATAAATATGATTTTTGTTGGAAATATGTCTGACAAGATTGTTACACTGAATGACATTTTAGTGGGTGTCTTCTGTAAATCATGGTAAAAATGCATATTTGATTTTTGCTCAGAAAAAAACAAATTAAACAGGACCAATTCTGATGTAATGAAAAACAACAACAATTCAAAGATGTATTACACTTACCGTTTTGACGCTTGGAAACCCTTAATCGTCTTTGACCCATATACTTCCTAAAAACATTATTCTGACGCTATTTGTAATTTAGTTTTGTTTAATCTGTGTTTTCTGTGATCTGTTATGTTTTGTGTGCAGATCATTGAAATTAAGCAATTTTCTTTTCTCCATAATTCATAATAATTTTCTATTGATAACTTTTGCTCAACTCTGATTTGAGAGTTGATTTAATGTGAGATACACCTATTTGTATTTTTTATCAATAATGTGTAGTTTGACACTCATACAGATGTTAAACTTTATTTCAGTAACTCTCCAGCAGCTACCAAAATCATTTTATCATTTTCTAAACCTTAAAGAAGATTTAAGATCTCACCCACATTAAGAAGTGTGTTTTGTTCTCTGTTTCAGGTGAAGCTCAACATCTCTCAAATCTGAGGATTGTGTTGATGGGGTATAGAGGAGCTGGTAAGAGTTCATCAGGAAACACCATCCTGGGCAGAGAGGAGTTTGACTTGAAGACATCTGCTCAGTGTGTGAGGAGACATGGAGAAGTAGCAGACAGACACATCACTGTCATTGAAGCTCCAGGATGGTGGAGGAATCACACTGTAGAGAAGAGTCCTGAGATACTGAAACAGGAGATTTTGCTCAGTGTATCTCTGTGTCCTCCAGGACCACACGCTGTACTACTGATCATAGATGTGGACTCTAGATTTAAAGAGACTGAGAGAAAAGCAGTGCAGGATCATCTGGATCTTCTCATTGAGAGAGTCTGGAGTCACACTATAGTTCTGTTCACTCGTGGAGACTCTCTGTTAGACACATCTATAGAGCAGCACATTGAGAGTGAAGGACAGGATCTCCAGCAGCTGCTGGACAAATGTGGGAACAGGTATCATGTTCTCAACAATCTCAACAGGAGTGACGACACTCAGATCAAGGAGCTGCTGGAGAAGATTGAGGAGACAGTGGCACAAAACAACGGCTGCCATTTTGAAATAGACAGAAAGATTTTACAGAAGATGAAAGAGAGAAGAAGAGCAGAGGAAGAGAGAGCAGAAGAACGAATGAAGAGGATGAAGAAACAGAGAGACGACATCAGATCACAGATGAGTGAGTCCACATACTTTATAGAGCAGATATTCACATATATGTATATGAGTATATGAAGTAAATCATGAAAATGTAACAGTCACAGCAATAATATCAAGAAACTTCTCATCATTAACCGTTATTTGTAGATTCATTCCCAATAGCAGCTCACAGTGACACTCCTAAAAGCTGTTACTGAAGGAAATAAACACTTTAATTTCTTAAACAATCCAGTTCTTCATAGGGTGTGCTTTTGAAATTGCTTTACCTCAGATCAAAACATCAGATCACAGATGAGTGAGTCCACATACAGACAGGGCTGTGTTTTGCTATTCTGTGTTTCAGTGTCAGTTTTGTGTTTTCATGTAGAAGATCAGCTTCCAGGGGGCTCTTGGGTCTTGTTGGATCAGTGTGACAATGACAGTTATGTTTCCCAACATCATCAGCATCAAATGTTGCTGGTGTTTCTGGTGTTTTTTTTTTTGTTTGTTTTTTTAGAATTTATTTATTTATTTATTTATTTATTTATTTTCCATTTTTTACAACAGACAAAAGTATGAAAACATACCAATCCACCTCACGCTGCAGTGTTTCAAATTTTAATCTGGGTTGTTTACCGTTCCAAATAAATTTTCGAATTGTAGAATTGAATTTGTGCCAAAAAATTTTAGGAGCAGGCAGCAGAATCATGGAGCTAAGAAAATTGATTCGCGGCAACACATTCATTTTAACACACGCTATTCTAGCATGTAAAGATAGTGGCATCGAGGTCCATTTTCTGAGATATTGTTCGACCCTGGCTTGAATTTGTAGATAGTTGGCATCCGGTATACCATGGAGGGATGAATGAACAACAATGCCTAAGTAACTGATTGAAGTTTGTACAGGAATATTACATGGCAGTTTAACTTTCTTAGCCATACTATTAAGTGGAAGCAAAGAGGATTTACCCCAATTGATTTTGTACCCGGAGAACGTACTGAACTTTCCAAATACCTTCAGTATCTGGGGAATGAGACTTGAAGATCTGAAATAAACAGTAAAATATCATCCGCATAAAGCGATATATGTTGTTTGTAAGAGTTAACTGAAATTGAACAGACATTTTCCTGTCTTATCAGTTGGGCTAGGGGCTCGAGTGACAGCGCAAACAGCATTGGGATAAAGGACACCCCTGTCTTGTACCTCTTTGTAAGTTAAAAGGCAGAGAGTGCACTCCATTAGTTATAACAGAAGCAGTGGGGTTTTTATATAAAACCTTTATCATATTCACAAAGCCTTTGCCAAAGCCATACACATCCAAAACAGACCAGAGGTAGTCCCACTCCAGCCTATCAAACGCCTTCTCCGCATCCAAAGAAAGAACTGCAGCTGGAGTGGAACAAGCCCGGGATTCATGTATGACATGCAGTAGTCTCCGAATATTATCAGCCGCTAACCGACCTGACATGAACCCTGTCTGGACCGGGTGCACTAATTTATTAATATACCGCTGCAATCGTAAGGCCATAATTCTGGCATACATTTTAATATCTGTGTTCAACAAACTAATGGGTCTGTAATTTGCACAGTCTGAATGATCTTTCCCTTTTTTTGGTATCAACGATATAAGTGCTGTATTCATCTGTGGGTGAAAGGCGCCCACCTCTACTGCCGCGTGAATGGCTGTCAGGAAGACAGGACCGAGTAAATCGAAGTATTTAAGAAATAACTCTGCCGGGATCCCGTCTAATCCTGGCGCTTTGCCTTTCTTAGCACCTTGTAATGCCCTTTTTAGTTCCTCCAAGGTAACTGGTCGTCCTAAAAGCTCAGCTTCTTCATGACTAAGGCGAGGTAAAATAAGAGATTGCAAAAAAGTAGTGCAGCTTGGACTTGTGGGATCGAGTTCGGAAGTATAGAGTTTAGAAAAGAAGTCGGAAAATGCAGAGTTAATCTCTTTGCTGTTCCTTACCAGTCCTTTAGATGGGTGCTTAATTATGTCAATGTAGGCTTTCGCTTGACTTTGCTTCAGTCTTAGGGCTAAAAGTTTGCTAGGTCTAGCACCACTGAAGTAATAGGTCTGCCTGGTTCTGTGAATCACAAATTCAGCTTTCCTTCTCAGAAGGTCATTCAGTTCTGTCTTAAGGGTCTGAAGCGTCTTAAATAGCGAGTGAGAATAAGAAGATTTAAGCAACATTTCAGTTGATTGACATTCTTTTTCTAAGTGGTCAATTCTCTGATTCTGCATCTTTTTTACAGTGGCAAAAGCTATGGAGAAATCTTTGATAAAGCCTTTCGTAGCTTCCCAGACAAATCTAGGGTCTTCAACCGAACCAATATTAAATGAGAGGAATTCAGACAGGCCGGCTTTGAAATCTTCATTGAACTGGTTATTCTGTAAAAGAGAGATGTTAAAACGCCACTGTGAAAAAAAAAAAAAGTATACATATTTGGCCTATTTAACCAGATATATAAAAAAAAAAAAAAAAAAAAAAAAAAAGGTGAACCCGCTGTAGTCAGCGAAACAGCGCAATAGGTGCTCTTGGTCACAAATCGGTTCAGTTTTCTTCACTTCCCTGGCTCCCTGAAGAATCGCCTGCCGATCTTGGTAACGTAGCACCTGAAAGATCAACGTGCGGGATTTACCGGAGCCGTAAATTCTGTGCGCTCGGTCAATCTCGATCAGCCCCTTATTCTTCAGCGCGGGTATCCAGACGGGGAGCATCTTTTGAAGAAAGCCTACTGGGTCATCCCCTTCTCGGCCCTGCGGCAGTCCTACCAAACGCACATTATTACGGCGAGACCTGTCCTCTAACTCCGCGATTTTCAAGGTGAGGTTTTGCTGCTCTGTTGTGCACATATTCAGATCTTTCTTCATCTGTCGCGTCTCACCCTGAATCTTATCTACTTTTGATACCAAGTCTCGTACTGTATTCGTTTGAGATTGCACTTCTTGGCGGAGCTCGATCAGAGAGGTTTTAACATCCTCCATAGCCATCCGTATTGCATTCTGAACCGTAGTTTCAAGCGAAATTTGTTGTTTTGAAAGTGCATCCACAATGCCGTCAGTCAGATTAGCCTCAGTCGCTAGCTTCATCTTTTTCTTCCCGGAGGGGGTTGTGGACGGAGAAGAGTCCTGTTTTCTGTTTCCATACATAATGCTGGCAATATATCAAGTAGGAAAATAAAGGCTGTCAGTACTATAAGTTTGTTATATTACTAAATAAAGAGGGTTTAGATGGAGCATCAAAGTCCTTCGACCATCGCGTGTATGGGTCACGTGACCTCCCCATCCCTGACTTGTTTTATTATGTGAGTCGGTCCACCTCAAGTGGTCTAATGGCGGCTGCTTGACCATTTTGAATTTTCCTTTTTTTTTTTGAGTGCTTAGATCTATCTGTTGTTTTGCTGTGTGTATTTTGATCGTAACACCTTTAACCTTATTTATTATTCTCAGGTAAAGTAAGTTTAATCTGGCCTAAATCAATAGCATTTTAAATTACTTAAAATTTGGTCAGAAGACTCCTCTGTGGTACGTTCTTGTTAAAAGTCTTAAAACACTATAAATCAAGCCACGGTAGACAGCTTTTGTAATCAATTTCTTTTAATTGGTTACTTTTCTTTTTATAATGAAAAAAAAATGTAAAGGCAAATAAAACTTCATCATTAAAGTATAAAACACAATAATCACTCTTTGAGTCAAAGGTGTAGTCAGCTCTGGACTTCCCATCTTCAGATTGGGGCTTCTTGTCCTCATCTCTGGGCTTCTAGGCGTATTACTGACGTATCAGTATCCAAATCAGTATCCTGCTGTTTATCATAGACCTTAGGTTATTTTCTTGATTGATGTAAGGTGTAACTTTCCCAAAGTTTCCAGATCCTTTTCAAGGCCTTGCAGTTGTCTGCCTTTTCATGTGCTTGAACTCCAGTAAACTCAACCAAGATGGCTGATGTCCTTATAAGTTTCTATGAGTAGAGCCACAGTTCTCTTTGTCCTTGAGCACACACACACTCACACACGCACACACACACACACACACACACACACACACACACACACACACACACACACACACAGAACCGCAGTCCAGTTCTGCTCCTTCTCATGGACAGGCACACACACATAACTAACAATAACTGTACATCTCTACTCATATAGTATAAGGCATTTCTTAGAAACAAATAACAATAAATAACAACAATATTGTAAGCAATGCCTAATGTTTAATACATTGGCCAAATATGTAGCAACAGGCATCTAACATCTAAACAAGGAGGCAGGGTAATTGCATTTCCTTGATATAATACAACAGTTGGTATTGCGGAACCAGTTTTTATTTGTATTTACTTGGTTTAACCACAGCAACATTATTTGTGTCATGAACCACAACAAGTTTTAGTTATTAGGTCCTCTCATTTGCTGAGGACCCCTATAGTGGACACCTGTCCCCTGGATGAAAAGCAGTTTTATAAGCTCTGTTTCCATCAACATATTTCTCGCAAAAAAAAAAATTCTGGATGGAAACACCAAGATGTGCATAAATTGTAAACATGCACCTAAAAAACTTAAGTGCTTGTTTGAGTCAGATTTTTTTTTTTTTGTGCATGACATGTGCATAAACTAGGATAGAAACACATTTACAGAATAAATTCCTTTATGGGCATCAAAAATATTATAACTTGTCGCAATGGGATGGCTTAACTGGAGCAGCCAGCGAACCGATCTTTTTCCACAGCATCTGAAATGCTGTTTTGGTTGAAATGCCTGAGCAAAGTCTGTGGTCAAAGTGGTTCCGTATGATTAATATAATTACCTTCCAGAGCTGTCTTACACAACTGTATTCCCAAACAGCAGTCCTCTTCCTCTGAAATGCATTTCATAAGTTCACACTTACAAATAATCAGATGGAGTAAACAGCGTATTTGGCGTGCTGCTCCGAGCTGGTATTTGGGCCGAACCCAGAGTACTCCCTGTATTTCTGGTTATAAGTAACCAGATGAGTGTGAGGAGACGGGGTGGTGGAGGGATTTTGAAACTGTTGAGAAATATATGTGAGTCGACAGTGTATATATATATATATATATATATATATATATATATATATCAGGGGTGTTTCCTCCGAGGAGGCAAGGGAGGCAGTGCCTCCTCAATAAAAAAAAAAAAAATAGGATGAGAAATTAATTCATGTTACATATAAAACAACACAAATATTACAAATTATGATATTAAAAAGAGCGCAAGTCACGCATATTTCTAAAGGAACACTGCCCAACAGCGACACCCACAGGTGAAGTTACAGTAGGAGTCATGCCTCCCTTTGCTCTCATAGAAAACCATCAGACCCCTAAAGCGTGCGGTGGGTTTTGTGGGGGGTAATTGAGAATGAATGGAGGAAAGTCACGTGAGAGGAGGCAATGTCTCCATCACGCTATGATTGGATGTAATTGGTTATGATTGGATATGATTGGTTTGTGCCGCCTCTTGCTGATGTGCGCATTCTGCGCGTCAGTTTGACTGAACAAATGATGGCGTCAATGGGAAGACTAATTGAAAAGTAAGTAAACAGATCACAGTTACATATCACCGCTTTATGTCACGTCAAAATCAAACTTGAAATGGACTGAAAGCATGATGACTGCGGGGTTTTTAGTGCAATCAGCTTGGTGAAATTAAAAATACATCTTTGTGTCTGTGACAGACAGTGTTTACGGAGCATGACTGATGATCCAAAATATCCTAGGTTGACAATTAAAAAGAAAAACATCAATACACAAATAAAATATATTGTTTAAATTGTTACAGCCTTTTAGTTATTATTTTGGAATGAATGTAGAAATGCTTAAAACACGAACTTGATGAGATTGACTTGGTTTTGATAAATAGAACATTATACACTGTTAATGTAAAATTACAAAATAGATCTATAGGTCTCCACTCATGCTGATTGGGTAGATATGTTGATTGCTGACTGCTGGTTGGAGTGATGTGATGATTATATCATTTGAATGTGTTCCTCCCAAACTTTGTTAATAAAACATAATTTTTTGCATTTTATCTGTGCTTTTCACACTGCACGACTGGAGGAGGAAATGGTTGGGGAGACGCAGGTCTATAACTATAGCTGCCCTAAAACTTGCTCTCTCATTGGCTGTAGGTCATCACCGATGCAATATTCAGTCAGAACACATTTCACACTGCAGGATTTTGAATCACAGATAGGTAAAGATATTTAGCATACCAAAAATTTAATGAGTGTCGGTGACGCATCGTCGATTCTCTCAGATGGCGTCTTTGATAATGAAAAAATTGAAAAGCGGGGCTAAAGTCATGTAGTTTGAAAATCATGAAGTTTTTTTCTCTTCGCCTCACTGGATGGAAATGCTGCTTTATTCACAAATGTTGCAATATTCCCATTTTGAACATTACTTAAATTTGCAACTTTGGATGGAAACATTGACATGCATGAACAATTTTATGTCAATTATAAACATAATTGCTGTAAAATGTTGTTAATTTGTATTATTTGCTATGGTTATATTTCATCTGTTTATTTCCCAAAACACACAAAGTAGACTTTTTCCAGATTTCTTCTTGCTCTTTAATCAGCAGAATCTCAATCTCATCATTTTTATAGCAGAATGCTGCCATACAGGACTCATATCTGTGATGATTTCAGCTTCCTATCTGCTCCCCACCAGAGAAAATCAATCCGAAAGTGAGGGGTATTTTAAAAAATTGCACTTTCTCAGCCCCATAAAAATTAGATCTTAAATCTGTTTAGAGGGATAGTTCACCCAAAAATGAAAAGTATCCCATGATTTACTCACCCTCAAGCCTTCTTTCAGACAAACACAATTAGAAATATATTTTAAAAAATATCCTGGCTGCCCAAATTTTGAAGCCAAAAAATGCATCCATCCATAAAAAACTCCAGAGGGTTAATAAAGTCTTTCTGAAGTGAATCGATGCATATGTGTAAGACAACTATCCTTATTTAAAACTTTATAAAGTAAAATAGCAAGCTTCTGGCGTGACAAGCCGTATGCATTCACGTCCAAAAAGCGTTAACTTTCACGACATAGTAGCTACACAATGGGTGCTTCTCAATTCTTATTTGGGCATCCTCGTTTCCTTTCCTCGCTTCCTTTCGTTGCATCTTAGCTCCACCCCTTCAGGATGCGAGGGAAGGACGCAAGGAAAAGATGCGAGGACGGAGGAATAGAATCAAGTGAAATTATATATTCTCGCTCCCTTTAGGGTCACTTCAAAGCGTCATCAGCTGCACTCAAGGGATCTACCCACATGTTGTTAAAGTTTGGTTATTTAAAAAAATTATAATAAATATTAATAAAGCAAGATGCCCCATTGAAATATGTGAGATATAAAGTTTATTTAAACTGTAAAAGTAAAGCATACATTTAAATTATTGTGCCAGATATGAAGGGGTAGGAGAATGTATACGTGAGTCAGGTTTCTCGAGGAGAAAGACTTCCGCAAAGGATACACCTGTGTATCAATCTTTTTCCGGGTCATGGGATGGAGGACGGAGGAGCGAGGAAATGAGGAGGGATATTGAGAAGCACCCAATGCCATGACTTCTTCTTCTTCTTCTCCTTCTTGTGTAATTTGCGGCCCTCCTCAGATCATCTGAAGAACTCCATTTTATATATTAAATCCTCAAATAAAGCCCAGTGTGGAGTTAAAAGTTTATAACAATCTTTGTTGTTTCATAATCCTTATTTTCAAGAATTGATTACAAAGATATAGATGAGACTCCGGACAGATCAGAAAATTCGATCGGATTCTTGCATCACAATGAATTACACACTCCATTACTACATGCTTCACAGATTCCAACTCTCCACACAAACATATGCCACAATGACATGATGTCTTGTGCGTCATCTTTTGCCATTCTTTTGCCTGACCTGTGTTTTGTTTTGCTCTCTCCTCTGCGCCTCTGCGTTCATCAATGTGTCATCATGTCAGGTCAAAGGTTGCTCTTCCGCCCAAATCAATGTGCTCAGTATGCCTACCGTCGTCCGCCAAAAGCTAGTTATTTGAATTAATCGTTATTAATATGGATATTTTTCTTACAATAAGGCATCGCTTCACTTCAAAAGGCCTTTTTTTATGGATGGATGCATTTTTTTGTCTTTTTTTGGCAGCCATTCACAACAATTATAAAGCTTGGAGAACGTCTCAGGTTACGCATGTAACCATGGTTCCCTGAGACAGGGATGGACTGGGACCAAAAATCGGCCCTGGCATTTTGGCCCAGACCGGCCCACCACCACATAAGATCACAAATACCACCCGTCCTTCCGCTTTATATATATATATATATATATATATATAATTTCATGATTTCATATAGTTATATATTACTAATTATATAATTTCATTATATATATATATATATATATATATATATATATATAAAATTTATTTTATTTTTGTTTTAAGTTGTTTACAACCAAGTCACCAAAATACGATGAATACACACTGAGCATAACCCAACACACAACAGTAAATCTATTAGCCTTATTACAGTTTACATATTCTTATCACAATGTTAATTGTTGTTGGTGTGGGTGACTTAAATCCAACAAGCTATGGTAAACAAGCTAGGTAACATTATAATCGCTAAAATAGCGGACTCACGGGAAAAAATCATCAGTTATCATCTTTTTTTGTTGTTGTTGTTATGACTAAAGAGAAAATAATCACTTCATCCGATGTTTTTGTATAAAATAGCCTTGACAGCCGACTTACTAGAACTCATCTGTCTGTAGAACTGTTCTCTCCCGCCGGCGCCGCCGGACTTCTACAGAATCTACACACAAGCGAGTGTGACGTGCGCGGTGGACCAAACCACTGTGAGGCAAGGGAGGGGAGACTCAAAATGTTTCTAAACTTAAAACGCCCGTTTGCGTTTGTATTGCTTTACTACTTACATAATTATTTTAAGTTTATATAATTTATGCACAATACTTAGCGTGGTTATTAATTATATTTTTTTGGTGGGACAGCACTCAGATAGGGGGGGTCCTGACCCCCCACCCCCCACCCCCGCTATTTATGCACCTGCTGCTACTGCCAAAAACATTTGTGTCAATTTGACACATTTGGCAGCGTTTTTTTTTCTCACGCAGCTTCTCTGCACCTCCTTTGCGTTTCTTCTCCATGATCACCATCACACAAACTGCATGCAGGCAGAAATCCTATAGATGGTACTGTTCAAAGATATGATTGGGCCAGTCCAGTGTCAATCAAGAAAACAACCAATGGGCCGCTGAGCTACATGTTTCATGAGCCGCGTCTGTCAGAAGGAAAAAAGAAAACTAGCCTATGTGATATTTTTGACTAAAGTGTTTTGGGCCAGCAGCCCAGTGTCAATTGAAAAAGTATTGGGCCGCCGATCTAGGCCTACCACTTTCACTTTCATTTTTTTTTTTTGCGGTCAGCGACCGTCAGCCCCAAAAAGCACGTCGGCCCACCGGGAAAGTGCCCGGTATGCCAGATGGCCAGTCCGCCCGTGCACTGAGAACAGGGAACGAGACTCTACGCTGATTGCACTTTGGGGAACTGTCACTCGTGACAGATGTTCGAAATGCCAAGAATCACAACACTCCAATCCTATTGGCCGGCAACAGCATATGACGTTGAACGGCGCGAACCGTGACGTATAAAGGGAGCGCCTGAGGAAGCAGTCAACACCTTCTCGTCTTTGAGGGACTGTTCAGCAGGCATCCCGAAGCATGGCAGGGATGCGCAGAGTCTCGTTCCCTGTTCTCAGGGAACCATGGTTAAATGCGTAACCTGAGACGTTCCCTTTCGAAAGGGAACTTCAACTCTGCGCTGATTGCGCTTTGGGGAACGATATACCAACGCCGCCATGCTAGAGGAGAATGCATGCCCAAATGTCTGGACAAACGTCCGGCAGTTCCAGGGAAAAACCAGGAGCAACTTCTCCAAGGCTGTCAGTGACAGCATTCCCTACGGCCAACAGCCCAAGCTGAGCCTAAAAGAGGCCTTCCGTAAAAGGCCTGCCAAGGCTGCTCGAGCATCTGGGACCAACAAACCATAGAAAGTGGTCCCTTAAAGGGAATGGGGCCAGGAGTCCAGAAGGAATCCCGGCCAGTCACTAGGGGGGACAATATCACCCCCAACGCCACCAAGGAGGCCTTACTAATCTAGCGAAAGCCAAACATAGCCTGGCCAACCTTGTCTGATATACAGAATCTCCAAGCGCATACTCCAAAAGAGGAGAGCAGGAAAGAGCAACTGCGAAAAGGCAGTAAGCAACTCAAACCCACACGCAGAGATGGGCATCCCGGAGAACGGAACTCAGCTGAGCACTATAAACCCTTGTATTGAGGGGAGTAAAACCACCTAAGGATCTACTCAGCTTCTGATAAAAGTGCTGAGGCGGCTGTGCGCTAGAAAAACCCTTGTACAGGGGAGCACAAACCAGCCTGGGGCCAGTCTGAACAGGAGACTTCACAGAAGTCTACAGCTTAGGGAGCTAAGCACAATTACGCAGTCAACCCAAAGGGAAGTACGAAGCTCAACCTAACGGACAGACCATACTGTAGGCACATAGCCATGGAGGCCGACCAGAAGGGGCCTACAACATAACTAAAGTTCTTATAAATGAACTAATATCACAACAAGAACCCAATCCATATGGTGGTATTCAGGATGGCCCATAAGGCCATTCGACTGAAAACATAGCATCATGAGTGCGTGACCAACCAAATAATTAGGTAGCTGTGAGTGCCCACGAAACAGCCCGTCCAACACAATCCAACGAGCAGTGTACTCGATAAAAGAACCTTTCTACTCTTTAAGCAAGAGGAGTACAGCGTATGCATCACGCAAAGCAAACAAGGTAGCTACTTAGCTCAACTAGAGCTAAAGGAAACCAAGCTCAAGGAAGCAAATGCATAAAACCAGACAAACAGTTGGTTTTACTACAAGAGCTCACCTCAAGAGGCAAGCCACTCAGAAATGTACTCAGTAAAAGCACCTTTTACTCTCTAAGCGAAAGGAGTACAAAGCCAAACACCAGCGTGATACCTAGGAGGCCTGTGAAAGCCTACGACTCGTAAAACACGCGGCATCAGCTAGTGGCAGTCACGACTCACCCATGGTGATGAGTCATACAGAAACCCACACAAAGCTGTGCCAACATGCAGACTGAAAGGAGGCCCTGATGGGAGCCTACAACCTCCATGAACACATCTCAACAACCAGTGGTAGCTTTATGACTAAGGCCAGCCAACAGGCCAAGTACTCAAGAAACCCTTATGTAGTACACACTACGCCACAGAACTCAACAAGAGGCCTGACCTAGGGCCTATTCATATGGAAGTGGGTGTGGCCGATGGCGGCATGAGTCATAAGACATGACTCAACAATGGAACGAGTCTAGATATAACCAACCCAGCAGGGCCAACACAGAGGCTACAAAGGAGGCCTGGCAAGGCCTACTACTTTAAGCACCATGTGGCACCAGCCCGTGGTCATAACAGGGCCCAAGCTCAAAGGGGACCATCTCTAGGCCCTACACAATAACTGTGGGTAACTAGCTACACAACCTGAGCTTAAGCCTACACATTCCAACAGGCAATGTACCAGTACACATAAATATGCTATCACGGTCTAAGGAAGGCCTATAAGGCCTACCACCTCAAACAATGTGAGCATAAGCCTGAGGCAGTGCTAAAATACGTGAGCAAACTCATGATCGTAAACCAACAGCGCCCAAAAAACAAGCTGTATTAAGAGAGAGGCTACAATAAAGACCCAACAATCTAACAGCAAATGCAAAACAGCTGCTGTGTTCATGATCGACTGGGAGCTCACAGAGATCATATTATTCTAACCAGAATAAAACTCTCTACACTCAACCTGAGTGTGCAATCCAACAGGTGATGCACTCAGTGAAACACAAACCCTAACCGGGGAGTACAACAAAACACCACGTTCATAGAGAGAGGCTAATCACAGCCTGCTATCACAGAAACAGGCGTTAACCTGTGGCAGCACTAAGCTCACATATGTATGTAGGGCTAAAGCTTAGAACCCCAAAGCAAACGTGAATGCTTTGTAATACATGCCATCCAAACAGGATAAATGTTTCACAGAAACGATCTGAGATCTGTAATGAACCCTCAGAGAACGAAAGCTAGAATATTTAGCATCGTAATCTCAAACTTGAATATAATTCAAGGGGCTCATGCGAAGACATGGGTCAAGCAAAGCTTGGGCTTCATTTGAAACCTTCAAATACGAGGAGAAAAGAAGCACTGCAAGCAAACAGTGTCAGGTGGCCGATAAGCCGTCCTGTACACAAATAACTGAAGCGACGAGTGCCAACTCAAACCAAACTAAAGTATTAGCTGAGAAGCTACTCTAACATAGGAGGCTACAAAAATAGCGGCCATAAAGCGGCCTGCATATTTTGAAAACTAGCCAACCTAATGCTACAGTCTGGACGAGCTCACAGAGACTGTAACTTCATATATCAGTTTCTGTGAGGATTTGTGCATTCCTACAAAGACTCATTTAACTTACAACAATGACAAACCCTGGTTCACTGCAAAACTCGGCCAGCTCCGTCAGGCCAAAGAAGATGCTCACAGAAAAGTGGACAGAGTCTTGTACAAACAGGCCAAATACACACTGGAAAAGGAGATCAGAGTGGCAAAGAGGAATTATTCTGATAAACTTCGGAATCAGTTCTCTTCTAATTACACAGCTTCAGTGTGGAAAGGTCTGAAAGTTATCACCAACTACAAGACACCATCCCCCAGCTCTGTGGAGAATCAACAAGTCTCAAGTCTGTTAAGTCTCAAAACTGAAAAATTTTGCTTGTACAATATTCTTTGCCTGGTACTCCCTAAAAAGAGATCCAAATCCTTCCCATTATAAATCGACCCTGAATGGAACTTTGAGTGATCTTGTTCATTACATTTGCCTAAAATGTTCCTATGTAAATTTGTTTTAAATGTCAAAATTTACAAAATGTATAATAAATACATCATGAATCCAAACCAGGTTTTTGTCTTATCCTGAATCACTATGGTACACCTTAAGTGTTTATATTTAGACTATTTTAGACAAAGCGCTGCGGAGTCGTCCAGTACATGTGACTCGTCATAGACAGAGAGAAGTAGCTCTGGCTTTAGTGTTCTTCTGGAAGACTTTTGTTTGATAACTGCTAGTGCGGCAAACATTACATGGTGTCTTAGGAACAAGGATATGCGAATTGACTGTATTTGTTTTGTTTATAACCTTGTAATGTGTTTTAAAGATCAGTTTTTGTTCCAAGCAGCAACACCTTCCTGACTGAGATATTGAAGTTTACTAGAGCTGTATGGACCATGACACAAAGACAGCCACTGTGGCTAAACCAAATAAAATATGAAACTTTGTCTGTTTTTGCAATAACCAATATGTATAAGAAAATTGAAAATGGATGAGCAACTATCTATCTTTAGAATTTTTGGACCACTTGAGATGGATGGACTATTTATAAAATGTATATAAAGCAGAGACATATATAGATACATGTTCTCAGTACAATATCATTTTGCAGTGTGTTTTATTCTTTTTGTTTCAGGTGACGCTCAAAATCTCTCAGATCTGAGGATTGTGTTGATGGGGTATAGAGGAGCTGGTAAGAGTTCATCAGGAAACACCATCCTGGGCAGAGAGGAGTTTGACTTGAAGAGATCTGCTCAGTGTGTGAGGAGACATGGAGAAGTAGCAGACAGACACATCACTGTCATTGAAGCTCCAGGATGGTGGAAGAATCACACTGTAGAGAAGAGTCCTGAGATACTGAAACAGGAGATTTTGCTCAGTGTGTTTCTGTGTCCTCCAGGACCACACGCTGTACTACTGATCATACGTGTGGACTCTGGATTTAAAAAGACTGAGAGAAAAGCAGTGCAGGATCATCTGGATCTTCTCAGTAAGAGAGTCTGGAGTCACACTATAGTTCTGTTCACTCATGGAGACTCTCTGTTAGACACATCTATAGAGCAGCACATTGAGAGTGAAGGACAGGATCTCCAGCGGCTGCTGGACAAATGTGGGAACAGGTATCATGTTCTCAACAATCACAACAGGAGTGACGACACTCAGATCAAGGAGCTGCTGGAGAAGATTGAGGAGACAGTGGCACAAAACAATGGCCGCCATTTTGAAATGGACAGAAAGATTTTACAGGAGATGAATGGTAGAAAGAAGGCAGAAGAGCGATTGGACAAATGGAGAAAAGACATCAGATCACAGACCAGTGAGTGAAATGATAAAGTTGTATGAATATTATCTACACACAATCTCAGATATGTTTCCTACTCATTATTCTAGAGCTTTTCAGATGTAGTTATAAATAATTTAAAATTGTCCATCACATAGACCACATGTTGAGATCTAACACTCACTGACACCTCTTACAGTCTTATTTTTCTCAGATGGTTTCCTATCCTGATACTGACCAGGTTCAATCCTGTTTAGCTTCATTAGGATACCAGGAAAGAGCTGCAGAAATCAAACAACTTGAATATTGTAATCATTTAATGTTCTGTTTCAGTGTGAACCAAAGAGCTGCAGTGAAGTGAATCCTCCATTGACTCATTTAGAGTTGACATAAGGTTGACCATCTGAATGGCTTACAGTCACATGAACTGATGGATATATTTCTTCAATGTCATGTCAGTTTCTTTGGATAAAAGTGTCTGTCAAACACATTCATGTAAATGTTCTTCTGATCTGCTCTCTGCTTTCATTATTATAGTGAGTGGAGATGATGGATCTGATTCATGGTCTCTGGGAAGTTCAGCTTACGGTTCATTCAGATCACGATCAGGAGCAGAAACAGTTTTCAGTTCATCACGTTCCAGAGATTCATCTCACACAAGTTATGAATCAGGGAACATAAAACGATATAACAGCATTGAATTTCCACCAGACAGTGAGTGTGTTCAGGTTTATTTGACACTTTCAGTAACTTTGGTCTCCCTGTGACATTTTTTAAGCATTAAAGCCTGTGATTTCCATGAATACCATCTGTTTGGTTGTGAAAATGTAATATTTTACTGTAGATTGTCATAAATTTGTTACCACGTTTTTCCCCATCACAAAATTTGGACCCTTTCTACATCTCCTGCCATTTTGTAAATTTTTACACACATGACATATGTGACACTGGACCACAAAACCAGACATAAGTCACACAGGTATATTTGTAGCAATAATCAACAATACATTATATGGGTCAAAATTATTGATTGTTATTTTATGCCAAAAATCATTAGGATATTAAATAAAGATCATGTTCCATAAATATATTTTGTAAATTTCATACCGTAAATATATCAAAAAATATTTTTGTGAGTGGATATGCATTGCTAAGGACTTCATTTTGACAACTTTAAAGGCTATTTTCTCAATATTTGAATTTTTAGCACCTTCAGATTCCAGATTTTCAAATAAACCAACATCAAAAGCTTATTTATTCAAGTTTCAGATGACGTATAAATCTGTTTTAAAAAACTGACCCTTATGACTGGTTTTGTGGTCCAGGGTCACATATGGCAAATGATACACGGTAATAAATGCAAACCTGATGTGAAATAAAATAAAAAAGCTCATATAATATTTAGTTTGACAAGTTTCAGATCCTATAAATCTTTATGGTCCACTTTATATGCATGGAATAAATAGCGATTTGACTTGTAATAAAGAAATATCATAGATAAAACGGATAAAATCTCACCTGATTGATAACATATTTGTATATTGTTTTACAGGGCTGCTGGTAATGATTACCTATATGCAACATATAAGTGTTAAATATCAGAATTAAGTCGTTTACTGATTTATTTTGTGTCCCCAGTGAGTGGAGATGAGCGGTCGGACACATGGTCTGTGGGAAGTTCTGCTTACGGTTCATTCAGATCACGATCATCTGCAGACAGCGGTTCAGTTTTTAGTTCATCACGCTCAAAAGTCTCATCTCACAGCTCAGGATTCGGGTCTTTACAGTCCATCCCGGAGTCTGTGGAACATTCAGAAACCAAACGAACGTTTGCTCTGCCCAAGATCTCAAAACTTTTCCCAAGAAGAGTAAAGAAGGATGATAAACATGAAGAAGACGCTGAGAAAACTTGAATTATATGAAATTAATGAAAGAGAAATTGTGTCTTTAAATGTTGACATTTATAATTTTGACAATATTTAATGATAAATATTACTAAAACTAAAAGGTATGCAGTTGTTTTTACCTTGAGTGATGAAGTTAATTGTAATTCACATTAGCAGAGCTGTAACAAATATACTCTTATGTAATTAACATTTGTTGATTATTTTGTCATAGATTTGTCAATTAAACTTTCTGTATACTTCTGTATTAATCCCAGATTTATGTTCATGTACACAGACACACAGAAGCTTTTCTGTCCTCTGTTGACAAATGCAGCTCGCTTCTTTTGAAAGCTAAAGTGTTTTAGCTGCTATTTCTGTATTGTTTATGATTTGAAGCTTCTAATGCAGCGTCCTAAACATCAAAATCCTCCTCAAGAGATCATAAGTGCATACGTGCCCTAGTGAAAAAAAAGTATACTAAGTATACTTGCAGCAAGACTAATTATTAGTATATTTCAAGTGTGTTAATGATTAGTTCATTTAAAGTGTGCTATTTTGAAACAACTAATTTTGTACTAAGTATATTTAAGTTGAAATTAAGTAGTATTAAAATACAACTTTAAGTATATTTAGTATGCTTATGTGTACTAAATTGGAACAACTTCAAGTATACTTAGTACACTTTAAGTATATGTCTGTGTAGGGACTAATTACATGCTTGATTAGTGATATTAAAGTGTACTTAATTTGTGTTATAAGTATACTTTATTTGTGTTAAAAGTATAATTTTTTGTTATAATATACGTTGTATTATAAGTATACTTTATTTCTGTTATAAGTATACTTTTATTTGTGTTATAAGTATACTTTATTTCTGTTATGAGTACACTTTGTGTTATAAGTACACTTTATTTGTGATTTAAGTACATTACAAAATAATTACGAGTGTCTTCAGAAAACACAAGCAACATACACTGAATATATTTTACAGGTAGGCCTAATAGTATATACTGTATGCTCAGTACCTTTGGCTTATTCCAAATATTAAACATTACACACTTTGCAGTCAATAACAATACACTTTGTTATTACTTATACTTTGTATAATATAGTCAACATTTGAAGCGGATCAAAACCTTTAATCAAAGTTGTACTAACTTTTTTGATCCACTTCAAATGTTGATTACTGTACTTTGAATTACATAATCTCACACAATACAGTTGTGCTACTATTTAAATACAGTTTAACACATTTTCCCAAAGTTGAATGAATTTGTTTTCAAGGCCATTAAAACAAATAAAATGTAACAACATCACTAATGAAGAGACATATTTCATTGACAAATCCAATAGTTTTTATTTAAACTTAGATTCAGCAAAACTTACCATGTTTTTCATTAAAGAACCCTAACCCTCTATACACAAATACAAATTACACATTATATTCCATTTTCTGATGAGCTTCTCATTGTGTCTGATGGCACAATGATGACCGCAGAGACTCGTGAAGAACAGCATCTGTTGACAGAATATACCAAAGATATAAGACAGCATGTTCAACTCTTTATTCACGTTTACAATAGTCTGTCTAAATCCTACATTGAACCAATACTATTTTTGAACAGTAAATGAGGATTAGCAGCAGGAAACTGTATCAGAATGGCATGTCGATATTGTTTTCGGTACATAGTCAAGCATAAAACACTTTATGAATTAATATCGTACAGAATACGGGCCGATTTGACCAATCATATGAATGTTTTGATGCTGCATACAAACATGCGCCATAAACCACCACACAAAAACTCAAAAAGGAGATATCAAGCCGAAATATCGCTCTCCGTTTGTTAACGAAAATAAAATAAAATAAAGTTTGTTAACTGGTAGACTACAACTCACCTCCCAATAGCAGCACTTTTCTCCGGTTCTTTCAGGATCGCGTAGGCCATTAGATTAGCCGGTTGTCGTCGCCATCACGGTCAGGCTGCGATGTCACTTGATTGAACTGGTCAGAATCCCCAAGATTGATCGATGTATTGCGCTTTCAGTGTTTTATTAAATAAATTACACATTGCGACATTATACTTCACCTGACTGACTGAGCGAGGGGATTCAGACGACGACCGTGACGTCAGCAGCTCTGATTGGCTGAAGGCAGTGAGCAACAAAATCTGATTGGTCACAGACCAAGTTGAAGAGACATTTGAATTCCGATAAGTTTAACCACTCGACATATTTTTTTCGCATTACTTGTGCTGCTGGTGTGTTGTTTAATATAGATTTGTGTGTACGATTGTAAAATGATTCTGCCAGTGTAAACTTAATAAACATTTACACATATTTGGAAATTGTATAGGCTACACTGCATATACTAAATGGGCTTGTAATGCATTCATACTGAAATAAATAGCACATGTAGGCTAATATAATGAATTCCAAGGATGAAGAAGTAAACTTAAAAAATATACTCAAATTTAACATTAGATACACTACAACTTCAGGATATTAAATAATGTATTTTTTAAATATACTTTCAGTGCATTGTTACAATGATCATTTTCAGCACACTGTTAAAATATACCTCAAATAAATTTTTATAAAGTGCAAATAAATACACTTTTAAAAAATAAACTGAACTTACACTTCATGTATATTTTTCTAAAATATATTTTTTGAAAATATACTAAAGTACAGTTATTTTAAAGTGTGTTAAAAGTTGCATTGTGAAAATATGATACTAATATACTTTTTATATATTTAATGATAGTACATTTTTTGTTAGTATATTTGCAGTGTACTATAGAAAAAGGGAATATATTTAAAATACAATAAAGTATACTTTTTTTTCACTAGGGAATACATGGCAATAAATGCAAACCTGATGTGAAATAAAATAAAAAAGCTCATATAATAATTAGTTTGACAAGTTTCAGATCCTATAAATCTTTATGGTCCACTTTATATGCATGCAATAAATAGCTATTTGACTTGTAATAAAGAAATATCATTGATAAAACAGGGATAAAAAAATCTCACCTGATTAATAACATATTTGTATATTGTTTTAAAGGGCTGCTGGTAATGATTACCTATAGGCTACATATAAGTGTTAAATGTCTGAATTAAGTCGTTTACTGATTTATTGTGTTTCCACAGTGAGTGGAGATGAGCGGTCGGACACACAGTCTGTGGGAAGTTCTGCTTACGGTTCATTCAGATCACAATCATCAGCAGACAGCGGTTCAGTTTTTAGTTCATCACGCTCAAAAGTCTCATTTTACAGCTCAGGATTCGGGTCTTTGCGGTCCATCCCGGAGTCTGAGGAACATTCAGGAACCAGACGAACACGTGCTTTACCCAAGATCTCAACACTTTTCACAAGAAGAGTAAAGAAGGATGATAAACATGAAGAAGACACTGAGAAAACTTGAATTATATAAAATTAAACTTGAAATTTTATAAAATATAAAAAGAGAATTTGTGTCTTTAAATGTTGACATTTATAATTTTATTTTGACAATATTTAATGATAAATATTACTAAAACTAAAAGGTATGCAGTTGTTTTAGTGATGAAGTTAATTGTAATTCACATTAGCAGAGCTGTAACAAATATACTGATATGTAATTGACATTTTTTGATTATTTTGTCATAGATTTGTCAATTAAACTTTCTGTATATTTCTGTATTAATCTCAGATTTATGTACATGTACACAGACACACAGAAGCTTTGCTGTCTACTGTTGGCAAATGCAACTCGCTTCTTTTGAAAGCTAAAGTGTTTTAGCTAATATTTATGTATTGTTTATGATTTGAAGCTTCTAATGCAGCGTCCTAAACATCAAAATCCTCCTCAAGAGATCATAAGTGCATACGTGACTCAACTAATGCTTATATTAATTTAAAATAGTCTGAATTTATTGACTTCCTCCAATAAAGCACAAAATACACTGAACACAAATATCGAGTGAAATAGTTTTTTATTTGTGATCAGACAGACATAGTTATATTTAAAAACAATACTGAATTATAATGTTTTCTGGGATTACATTACTTGAGAAGGATACATGTTCACTGCCTCAGAATTTGGTTAAAATGAGAAATCTTTCGAGGCAGCATAATTTTGCTTCTGACTGAACATGAACCATATTGTGGAGTGTGAAGATGTCTAAATGATGTCTAGATAGGCAGCTCAAATCATACCAACATCTTCTCCACTGCACTACTTCAGACAAATGAAAGAAGCATGGCAAATGAAGCTAAAAATAGACTAGAATTGTTCCAACATTTTAAACAAAGCAGCATTAATCAGTTCACTGTCAGATATCAGCCTGCATGTAAAGAAGCCTTCATTTAACCACTAGTTCAAATGCAAAAATAACATAAATGTTAAAAGTAAAATGTGTTTGATGAATGGTGTTGGTCCTGCTGTTGTTCTGACAGGGCATTGGTTCATTCAGTGGATCTGGATATGGACGGGATCTCAGTCATTCAGAAGAGCTCTGAACATCAGGACAACAGACGACGACAGGGTTATAGTGGGTTAATATGAGTAGAAGAGGAGGGAAGGTGGGGTTGAGAAACTGAGACAAACGCTGCTATGTTGTCAGGATCTGATGTTGAGGCATGGGCTTGCTCCTGAACTTTAGTTAACCGGTTAACTCCATGAATAAAAGCAAAATTACATTATTACAGAGGTCTGTTTTTAATAGGAATAAGAATACAATTTCTCCTGATTATTTTCTCCTTTTATTTTGTGTTAAATAGAAAAATTCTTGGAAGATGCCATGATTAACATGACGGCACATGCTAGTCGATGAGTTGAATCAACTTCACAGCAACTACATAAATTTATCCACTAACCGTTCAGAAATGTCCTAAAAGTTGTAACTTCTTCCTGAGTCTCTCCATCAGTGTCGAATCCGGTTTGTAAGAGCTGTTAAAGCTCCGCCCTCTTCTGGAATGAGGGCGGGAGCAGCAGCTCATTTGCATTTAAAGGGACACACACAAAAACAGCATATTTTTGCTCACACCCAAATAGGGGCAAATTTGACAAGCTATAATAAATGATCTGTGGGGGATTTTGAGCTGAAGCTTCACAGACATGTTCTGGGGAAGCTTATATTACTTCTTGTGAATAGAGACTTATATAGAGTAGATATTTATAGATTCTCAGTACGATATAATTTTGCATTAGTGTATATTTTCTTTATGTTTCAGGTGACGCTCAACATCTCTCAGATCTGAGGATTGTGTTGATGGGGTATAGAAGATCTGGTAAGAGTTCATCAGGAAACACCATCCTGGGCAGAGAGGAGTTTGACTTGAAGAGATCTGCTCAGTGTGTGAGGAGACATGGAGAAGTAGCAGACAGACACATCACTGCCTTTCAGTCTGAGGCGCGATGCCATTTTGTCCAATGATTGAAGCCTTTTAATCTTTTTATTTTTTTGTAAAAAAATGCACATTATTTAATTAACACTCATTGTCACATGATACCTGTGACATTATAGTCATGGTTACACACTGGTTATGGACCTGACAGGCAAGACACAATGCAAGATCCATTAAAGGTGCCCTAGAATTGAAAATTGAATTTACCTCGGCATAGTTAAATAAAGTTCTGTACATGGAAATGACATACAGTGAGTCTCAAACTCCATTGTTTCCTCCTTCTTATGTAAATTTGATTTGTGCAAAAGACCTCCGAAGAACAGGCGAATCTCAACATAACACCGACTGTTACGTAACAGTCGGGATCATTAATATGTACGCCTCCAATATTTGCATATGCCAGCCCATCTTCAAGGCATTAGACAAGCCAGTATTAATGTCTGGATCTGTGCACAGCCGAATCAACAGACTAGGTAAGCAAGCAAGAACAATAGCGAAAAATGGCAGATGGAGCAATAATAACGGACATGATCCATGATATCATGATATTTTTAGTGATATTTGTAAATTGTCTTTCTAAATGTTTCGTTAGCATGTTGCTAATGTACTGTTAAATGTGGTTAAAGTTACCATTGTTTCTTACTGTATTCACAGAGACAAGAGCCGTCGCTATTTTAATTTTTAAACACTTGTAGTCTTTATAAATCTAATTTTCTTATTATCTTATTTTTTTGAGGAGGCACTGCCTCCCTTGCCTCCTTGGAGGAAACACCCAAGATATATAGCCTATATATATATAATGTTTAATTTAGTGGACAAAACAGGTAAGTACAGGAGTAAAGTCACATATAAATGCACAATGATAAAGAACTGGATGTTTGTTTAAAACAAAGATGATTACAAATGCATAAAGTGCAGTTAGTGCTATCTCCATTATGGATCATTTTTAAAGCATTTTGGTGGATTTTGCTGCATTTTGTCTGAATTTCATGCTATAAATCTTATAAACATTTAAAGCTATTACACTGATGAACCCATGCTGTCGAATTGTTAACAGTGTTTGTATTAAAGCACATGATGTGGAAACACTGACGTCTTCAGATTCCCAGAGTCTCTTTGGTCACCTGAGATCCGAGCAGGACATTACCCACACACAAACACTGAGACAGATCGCCCACTGAAACACACACACACTCAAATCATCAGTGTGTGTCAAAGAACTGAAGATATCTGAATGGATGTGTTCTGGAATGGAGATCCCACCTTTCTGAGAGCCGATCCATGACGCTGCCTTCATGGCCACAAACTGCCACTCGACCTGCTGCTCTATTTTACAGCCGTATAACCAGATCAGAGCCAGGAGAGTGGCCCATACTGACCCATCCACCTGTGTACAAACCATCATCCACTGCATTTGTTACTGGACACTGGACACAATCATCGCTGTCTTATTATTTCATCACATCTCTCACCTGTGCTGGTTTCTGATTGGTCAGCTCGTCCTCCGTCTTCCCAAACACATCAGCCAGTGTGGCGTCCAGCTCCCAGCAGCCTGACGCCTTCTGGAGAGAAACCAGCTGAAGTAACGGGTCCTTCTGGGGGTCAGGAGCGGCTAAACACACAAAGTTATATTGTTCATTTTATGTGCATGAAATTTGTTTGGAAGGACTTTTGTCCTTGTCAAAAATGAATTGTGGAATAATGCCTCATATATTTGTTTAAAGAGTAGTGGGTACTGTAGTTTAAATTTTATTCTGCACAGCATTCAAGAAGTAAGCTAGACTTTCTAAACATAACCACTGTGTCCATCTCATGTTGTGTTTGCCAGTTATATGTGTGTGTGTGTGTGTGTGTGTGTGTGTGTGTGTACACTGTATATACCATAATGTTTGACTTGAGACTCTGTTTGAGCAGTCGGAGCAGCAGTCTTAAAACGGCTGAAAACATTCTGGACTTCTGCAAATGATAAACAATGATTATTAACCATGAGGCGACGCTGCATCTGTATTTCACATTTACTGACACTGTATTTACTGTATTACTTGTAATAAATCCAATCTTCTGTTCAGGTGCTGTCACGGAAAAAAGAGAAGAGTTAAAATGAAAACTATGTTTTTCTTACTTCGTAACAACAGATAGAACATTTTCACAGATATGAAAACATTTATGACTGTGACTATTATTTCAACTGCTTTACTTCACTATTTTAAAAAATGTATTTAACAATTATATATATATAGCACTGAGGGATGTAAATAAAATAAAACACAGAAAGGCGTCAGCAGTTAACATGTTAATGTAACATTTCCTATTTCAGGACTAACAAAATAATGGCAACTTCCTCTCTGTACAGTGGCCAAATCTGCAAGATAACCGTGAGGTTGATGTTTTTGGGCTGATTAATGAGTTAATTTCTTTGCATTGCATTCGGTTTACTCATACAGTGAGAGTTGGTATTTAACAAAAACATTGCTGAAATCAAACAGTATATGGTCGGATTGAAACAGAATTGTCTCATATTACAGCTGGTTAGGACAAATCCTCTGATTAATATGAAAAAGACGCCTTTTATCACGTCGCGGCATTGCATCACGTCTGGTTAAGACAGTGTAAACGCCGCTGTCAGAAGCGTGGGTGGCATCGGGATGTTCGCTTACAGTATATCGCTCCTCAAGTATTTCAATCTTCTTTTTACCCTCAAGTGAAGAACAAAAAAGATCTTCACCATGAGTACATTGGGGTCTTTACCTTTTATTGCCTTCTTACTGAAAGAACCGAGCATTTTTGAGCAGTGAAACGATTGTTCATCGATGCCATCATGGGATCTCACTGCTTAAAAAGAACAAACAACACACAAAAATTTATAATATATTATTTAAAGTGATAGTTCACCCAAAAATAAAAATTCTGTCATCTCAAGTTGTTCCAAACCTGTATGAATGTCTCTGTTCTGCTGAACACAAAGGAAGATATTTGGAAGAAAGTTTGTAACCCCATTGACTGCCACAGTATTATTTTTTTTCCTACTATGGTAGTCAATGGTGGCGAGATCTGCTTGATTACAAACATTCTTCCAAATATCTTCCTTTGTGTTCAGCAGAACAAAGACATTCATACAGGTTTAGAACAACTTGAGGGAGAGTAAATGTTGGCAGAATTTTCATTTTTGGGTGAACTGTCCCTTTAAATGATTTGTTTAAAAAAAATAATATTTTGGTGAGGTGGGTGGGTTACCGTTTACTACGCTACATCCTAGTTGCAAACCTGTAAAACATTTGATTTCTCATGTTAATGAGTTGCACACAAAGTGTATATTATATATTATTATTATATGATTTCTTAACAAAATTTAATCATGACAAACATAAATTCAGTCAAGTGTGGCTAAAGTTCAAGTCCAGTCAACTTTTGACGGGTGGCGTGTCATACATACAAATAACAGTCTTACCTAACAGGGCACGTTGTTGATACACATCTGAAAAACATTTGATTTCTCATATTAATGAGGTGAACACATGCTGTAAATAGTCAAGTGACAGTAAAAGCGATTTATACACACATATTCAGAGCACTAACCGTATGTCTGCACTCTTCTCTGCAGCAGGGGTCCTTCCACAATCTGTCTGCTGTCTTTATTAACGGCAATGAAGGCTGTATGAACACTGCTCACTCCTGCCTGAACACTGAGCTCCACTATCCTGCTCTCAAAATATGCATCACCTGACCTCTCCTCCTGCTCCAGAGAGCGGATCAGGGTCCGAGCTGCCAGCCGGTGGACGGCCAACCTGCAACGGAAACTGGGATTTATTATGGGCTTAGAAAAGCAAACAGCAGATGCAATTAACTAGTATCAAAATGTAAGTAAATAAGTGAAAAAGTGACTTTGATAGGAATACACAAATATTAATTCTGGCCAATACCAATGTAGGAATTGAGGACGAACCAGACAAATTAATCTTCTAGATGATTCGTTCAAACATAACTCCATACAAAACTCATCTCAACACTGAGGATCCCAAATCAACACGCAGAACAGCCCAAAATCAGAGAATCTGTCATTTGCGGCTCCATTCAGTCTACTAAAACCCTCAGCTAAGTACTTTATGGCTATGCATGCTTCCTAGCTAAGGAAGAACGTTATAAATGTTGAGAAGAAAAAACAAGACAACGCAACTTGAGCTGCAAGAAGATAACACCAGTGTGTGTTTGATCACCTGAGACAGTGAGATAAAACAGGCCTTCTTCTTCTGAGTGACAAAGAGTTAAAATCCACAGAGACTGCCTTTACATATCAAAAATGCATCAAAACATTTTTAAACAGACATCCAACTGCTGCATAATTCTATATTATGTCTACAAACTGTATACGGGTCTATTAAGCTCCGAACTCTCACAATTCATGTAACTGTTATAACCTTTGAATGGTTGATTAGAAGAGTGTGTTGTTTTCTTTGTGCGTGATTGACTTCTAATAACTCAAAGGATGGCTTGACTTAAATCTGTGTAAAATGTATCGTATTATTTTTAGGGAAATCATGTGTTTTCTGTATTCTCTGCTGAGAGCGGGAAAGTTAAGAGACCAGGAGATAACATTTAATTTATGATCGGGGAGGAGAAAGCCACCTCTGAATCAAACACGACACATAATTGGTCAGATCTCCTCAAAGAGGTTGGACAAACACCTCAGTTTAAATATTCAGTACACGAAGATCAAAAAGACGATGACGAGCAGATGAACTGATCAAGGTAGATCAAGATCAGATGAATAACAGATTCATTCAAGCCATCCAACTACTCTCGTTTCACTCACTCACCTTCCTTTCTTTTCCTTAGTTTTCTTTTCTTTTCCACTTAGAGTCTCGTGTTCTAAGTTAAGTTTTTCAAGGACTCTACAGTCTTTGCCCGCCTCAACGCTTTAAACTTCAGCCACGAGGGAGACTCCACTCCTCTGTCAGCACACCAGAACATGATTAGCTTCCCACGACATCAATCCGGACATGAAAATACCTTCAGCAATGAACCTGGGAAACACCTTTCTCTAAGCCAAGGATGCCGACAAAGGAATCCCCATTTAAAGACACAAACGACAAACGCAAGTACCTTCAGATTCTTACTGAACTGGTGCATTGATTTAAAGTCTAATAACCCGCCTAAGAAGTGATAGAAGGGTTAAATTAATGATTGATGGTTCATTCAGATGAAGTCCATATATTGCTAAGAATTTGATTTCATCATTTCACTCTCTTCAAACCCATTCTTTCCTCACTTCCTTTATTTCTGCAACTAGTGTGAATGTGTGTGTGTTAGAAAGAGAAGTGTCTTGCGTTATGTGCTTATGAATTTAATGTCTTAAACTGCCGATCTTTAAAGTACTTTAGACCGCGATGGAGGCGCAAACAGCAAGAGGTCTGGGGGAAAAGTTCCTGGGACAGGTAATTTCGGTGGAAACGCAGCTATAGTGTGTGTTACCCTGTTTCTTCAGATGGTTTGAGGCAGAAGTGGAGCTGGTTTGTTACTGGTTGATCTTTCAAACTGTATTTGACTGTCACTGTTCCCTCAGAGCCTCCTGAACTCTATGAGAGAGGGAAAAGGAAGATTTTATAATCTAAACAAATGAGGGTGTGTTCACAATTCACACGCGTAGTTTGGTTCTCTTGGTTCTTTTGGTCTGGACCAAAACAGAAAAGTATACATTAAGTCCTGATTCACTTCGCGTTCACACTGTCATTTTTAACACCGAACCTAAAGGCTGATTTATACTTCTGCGTCGAGTGTACGCCGTAGCAACGGCATAGGCTGTGCGTAGCCTACGACGTAGCCTGACGTGCACCTCTTCAAAAATGTAACAACGCATCAATTCTACGCGGACCGCGAGCGCTATGATTGGTCTGCTAGAACCCCTCCCTCGGGTCAAAAAACTGGCGCGGAGCACTCGGACAAGAGCGAGCGCTTTCAACTTCACTATGAATGAAAAAATACTCTGTTTCAGAGGACACATGAATATGGAGTCAAATTAATGCCTTAAAGTTTTGCACAAAAATAAAGTTTTGCAAAACAAAAAAAAGAATTGAGCAATAAAAAAATGTTTTGCAAACAAAAATAAAGAATTGCAAAGGAAAAATAAAGTATTGAGCAGAAAAAAATAAGTTTTGCAAGCAAAAATAATAAATTGCAAAATAAAATAACGTAGTGCAAAAATAAAAATATAATCAATTACAAAAATCAATGACAGCTGTAATCCTATTTTATCTTTGCCACATATTTTTCATGCTCAAACCTACTAAATCATTTGCAACGCTCATTTTATTCTGCGTTTCAGTCAAGCGTGCGCTCACGATACCGGTTTTCTTTTGCGCTGCACTTTTCTGCGCGGTTCGCTTTATGGCACTGGTTTGACGTGGGGGTGGAGTCAAGAAACGGGGGCACGCCCCCGCAAAACACGTCATCGACAGGAGACGCAGATCGCAACAGAACAGATCAAGCATAGAGACAGAGCGCATTTATTATAATCTGAAAACCACGCCCACCGGGGGAAAACAATCCAACCGTCTCCATTGACTTTGTATTGCGTGAGGCTGCCTCCTTGTCTTTTCTGACTCATTACAAAGAACAGAACAATGCCTAAAAGCTGCTGTGTGACAAGATGTACAGCTAACAAGCTAAAAAACCCAGAAATAAGTTTTTATAAGCTGCCGACCACAAAAAACGAATGTTTAAGGACACAAAAGTGGATACAGGCAGTGAGACAGGTCATATTACTATAAGAAATGCATTGTAGGGGGGCGTAATTGGCGACAACATATGCTAAACAAACCAACAAAAACAAACCATTCATTATTTTTAATCATGTCAAAGAATTATTTCACCTGTCGCCGATTACGTTCCCCTCCAATGCATTTCGTGCCCCGTTTCTTGACTCCACCCCCACGTCAAACCAGTGCCATAAAGAGAACCGCACAGAAAAGTGCAGCGCAAAAGAAAACCGGTATCGTGAGCGCACGCTTGACTGAAACGCAGAATAAAATGAGCGTTGCAAATGATTTAGTAGGTTTGAGCATGAAAAATATGTGGCAAAGATAAAATAGGATTACAGCTGTCATTGATTTTTGTAATTGATTATATTTTTATTTTTGCACTACTTTATTTTATTTTGCAATCTATTATTTTTGTTTGCAAAACTTATTTTTTTCTGCTCAATACTTTATTTTTCCTTTGCAATTCTTTATTTTTGTTTGCAAAACATTTTTTTATTGCTCAATTCTTTTTTTTGTTTTGCAAAACTTTATTTTTGTGCAAAACTTTAAGGCATTAATTTGACTCCATACATGAAGTCAAACTGCAACAAAAGTCATTAACGTTACCTATTTGCCGCTTCTCTGCCTTTTCTGTTTGTAAGCTTCTCTGACAACGTACATGACGAGCTGCTTCTTCTTCGGCTTTTGTTTTGATACTCAACATGACCGCGGACACCGCCTCCTAGTGGTCTGCATGCACGTCGACGCGGACAACGACGCCGAAGTATAAATGAAAACAGACGCATGGCCTACGGCGCAGAGGCTCCGGCGTAAGTCCGACGCTGAAGTATAAATCAGCCTTAAAGCTACAAAACAAAACAAAAAAGGCTTTTATGATGTATATTTGCGCTGGCTAAATGCGCTCATTGTAAGTGCGTACATGGTATTTTAACCAGCTGAGAACTCATGAAGAGCTTAGAAAATGTGTAAAGGAGTCAAAACAGTGGCAGGAATTCCTCCATTACACACACAAATGAAGATCTGCCAGAAGACGCCTGTACCCAACTGTAATGGGCAACATATGATGACAAGAACCTTTTTAGGGTCGCCATCTTGTGACATCACGTCCTGTCTTTGGTCCGTGTTGTGTTCATATTTCAATCAAACCACACCAGAGTTCGTTTGGAAGTGGACTGAGACCCATCTTTTCAGCGGTCTCGGCGCACTTGTTTGGTGCGCACCAGGGTTCAGATGGCAGCGTTCACATTTATTCAAATGAACCGCACTAGAGTTTGTTTAAATCAAACCAAACCTGCCAAGTGTGAACACACCTTAATTCTCATTAAAGAAAAATGTTACATCATCTCACCTCTCCTTTAAGTTGGGCGTAAATGAGTGACCTTTGACCCTGGAAGAGCACATTAATCTGTGGAGACAGTGTGTCAACAGTAATGCCATCTGGAAGGGTCCAATCCACAGAGATATTATCCACAGCGAGCTGCAGCGCAAACCTGAGGGACTGCATCACCTGATATAGTTTGAAGAGAAAGAGAAACCATTGAAACATGTGACTAGGAAACATTTGTACCTGTGAAATCCAGTGGAGAGCTTTACTTTGGGCTGCATGCGGTCGGTGCCTGTGATGAACTGAGCGTGACCAGATCCCTCCCTGGCCATTCCTGTGATGAGGGCGGTACTTGCACCCTCACCAATCCCGAATGAGAAACACCTGAACACACAATAAACTCTGTTAGTGTAAGTGATGAAGATATGAATGATGGGAAGATCAAACCCAGCAGACCTTTACCTGTGAGAGTGAGCATGATGTTTCACCAGATCCAGCACCTCTTTAGTGTTCTCCACCTCTCCATCAGTGAAGATGAACAGCTGAAGAGAGAACAATAATTTATATCAGACAAACCACTTAATCAGAGCTGTAAATATTCAGATTTTTTTCAGTTTTACAGACTCTCTCTCTCTCTCCACTATGAAAAGGCACAGCTAAAATGTATTGAAATTTGAAGATTATAAATCAGCTCTAAGAAAAGTGCCACCTGAAACTTTGTCATTGTTTTGACAATTTCCTGTCATCTGTGTACAAGAATCAATTACTTCTAAGCATGTGACACCTATATAAATATAGTTATGCCACCTGTGTGTCGCATTAAAAAGTTTGAAAGCATGAAACAACATATGAAATCATTTAATTCTTTTAGTTTTTCTTACAACTGAACATACATACAAACCCGATTCCAAAAAAGTTGGGACACTGTACAAATTGTGAATAAAAAAGGAATGCAATAATTTACAAATCTCATAAACTTATATTTTATTCACAATAGAATATAGATAACATATCAAATGTTGAAAGTGAGACATTTTGAAATGTCATGCCAAATATTGGCTCCTTTTGGATTTCATGAGAGCTACACATTCCAAAAAAGTTGGGACAGGTAGCAATAAGAGGCCGGGACAGCTGGAGGACCAATTTGCAACTTATTAGGTCAATTGGCAATATGATCGGGTATAAAAAGAGCCTCTCAGAGTGGCAGTGTCTCTCAGAAGTCAAGATGGGCAGAGGATCACCAATTCCCCCAATGCTGCAGCGAAAAATAGTGGAACAATATCAGAAATGAGTTTCTCAGAGAAAAATTGCAAAGAGTTTGAAGTTATCATCATCTACAGTGCATAATATCATCCAAAGATTCAGAGAATCTGGAACAATCTCTGTGCGTAAGGGTCAAGGCCGGAAAACCATACTGGATGCCCATGATCTTCGGGCCCTTAGACGGCACTGCATCACATACAGGAATGCTACTGTAATAGAAATCACAACATGGGCTCAGGAATACTTCCAGAAAACATCCACCGTGCCATTCGCCGTTGCCGGCTAAAACTCTATAGGTCAAAAAAGAAGCCATATCTAAACATGATCCAGAAGCGCAGGTGTTTTCTCTAGGCCAAGGCTCATTTAAAATGGACTGTGGCAAAGTGGAAAACTGTTCTGTGGTCAGACGAATCAAAATTTGAAGTTCTTTTTGGAAAACTGGGACGCCATGTCATCCGGACTAAAAGAGGACAAGGACAACCCAAGTTGTTATCAGCGCTCAGTTCAGAAGCCTGCATCTCTGATGGTATGGGGTTGCATGAGTGCGTGTGGCATGGGCAGCTTACACATCTGGAAAGGCACCATCAATGCTGAAAGGTATATCCAAGTTCTAGAACAACATATGCTCCCATCCAGACGTCGTCTCTTTCAGGGAAGACCTTGCATTTTCCAACATGACAATGCCAGACCACATACTGCATCAATTACAACATCATACCTGCGTAGAAGAAGGATCCGGGTACTGAAATGGCCAGCCTGCAGTCCAGATCTTTCACCCATAGAAAACATTTGGCGCATCATAAAGAGGAAGATGCGACAAAGAAGACCTAAGACAGTTGAGCAACTAGAAGCCTGTATTAGACAAGAATGGGACAACATTCCTTTTCCTAAACTTGAGCAACTTGTCTCCTCAGTCCCCAGACATTTGCAGACTGTTATAAAAAGAAGAGGGGATGCCACACAGTGGTAAACATGGCCTTGTCCCAACTTTTTTGAGATGTGTTGATGCCATGAAATTTAAAATCAACTTATTTTTCCCTTAAAATGATAAATTTTCTCAGTTTAAACATTTGATATGTCATCTATGTTGTATTCTGAATAAAATATTGAATTTTGAAACTTCCACATCATTGCATTCTGTTTTTATTCACAATTTATACAGTGTCCCAACTTTTTTGGAATCGGGTTTGTACATGCATATATACTACTTAAAAAATATTAACAATTCCTGTTAAGGCTGAAATAAAAAAATATTTTTAGAATTGTTTATTTGCAGTAAAGAGACATTTAGTTCCTGGGAAGCTGTGATGGAGTATATTGTTGCTACATAATTACAGTAAGTAAAGTTTTTTGTTGTTTTGACAGCAACTCACTTCCTGTTAAGATAAACTGTACAGTAAATCATTAATGTGCATGTTGAGGTGTTGTTGTACCTGTCTGGGGTGGTCGGGGTAACAGGGCTGACTGTAAATGTGTTTTAGAGGCTCCAAAATCTCTGTGCCGCCCATGTCTGCTTTCATTTTCTTCACTCTCTTCAGAGCCTGATCCATAGTTTTCTGATTGTATTCGACACTCTGACTGCAATAAAAACCACAATGCTATCTTTCCTCTCACACATTTCAAAACTGAATATCTATGAATGAAGATCTAGATACTAACGGGTAGAAGGACTCAAAATTAGAGCCAAATCCATAGATATTGAAGTAGCATCCCATGGGCAGACTCTTCAACAGTAACAGCAGAGTGTCCTATAGAGGGACATGGACAGATAATGAAGTGTGTCTTTTTTTGAATTATTGTCAGCTATGCGGTACCAAATCAATCACACTTGAGTATTTCACTTCATCAGCAAAGCGGCTGTTTCTCAGTAGTTAGAAAGTGTGAGAGAAATGGAAGATGAGGTTAGCATCACTTGGTATATCAACCAAACATCGTAGAGATATGATTTACATGATTTTAATTTAACTGCATCTGCTGATAATCTAGCAGCTAGGAAGGAAAAGATTTTGAATATTTGATAACCAACTAATTTTTCTTCAAGTTTTAAGTGAATTTTCTGTCTGTTTGTGTGACCGAATACCTGCATGTCAACAGACCTGAATGCACATTTTAAATCTTACCTTTGCGCTTTCTATGCGCATCTGTGCTCTTTTCCCTTTGGAGATGGGCTTTGGAGAGCTCACATGGACACTGAGAGTCAGCGTGTAGGGAACAGATCCACATCCTGATGAAATCTCTGAGACTATACCAGCAGCTGAACCTGACACACACACACACACACACAGCCAGCGGGAGTGAGATCCAAGATAAACGCTCTTCAGCCGCTGAGTTTAGGACAGAGATTCTCACAAACATACAGGTGAGGCAGAGAAACTGGTTCAAGCACTACAGAATGAGAACATGAAGAAGAACGGTTGTTTTTAACCCTTTCTAAACTGATAATGTAGAAGCTCCTCTCTCTGAATCATTCAATATCTGTGTGATTTAAACTCAACAGGACTGTTGCTGAAAGACCTGCGTGTGTTTAGTGTCCTAGTAAAAACAGAAGAACAGAAATGGTGAAAGTAAAATGTATTTTCTGAATAGTGTTGGTCCTGCTGTTGTTTTGACAGGGCATTGGTTCCTTCAGTGTTCATTCAGTGGAGCTGGATATGGACGGGATCTCAGTCATTCAGAAGAGCTCTTAACATCCTGAACAACAAAAATCTGACTGCCTTATGACTAACAATTAAACTGATATTGTTTCTGCAAATATAACATTTGTTTAATCTGTTAACCTGCACCCCCTCTTTTGGAAAATCCCAAGAAATTACATACCCAAATTAAAACAGATACAGTTCATGAACCCTTTGCACTAAAAGCATAAGTATGGTCTCATTTGAAAGCAGACACTTTGCAGTTTATTGTAAAGTCATAATTAATTGTTGTCACAATGAAGAAAATAGTTAAATAGTTTCAAAGTTTTGAAAAGTTATTAGAAATGTATGAAATATCTTTTTTTGATATTTTATGAAATATCTTTATGGAAATAAAAGTGATGTTGGCCTTTTAGCAATCTAGAAATTCCCTGCAGCTAAAGCCACATGTCTGATCATGTTATATTTCAAATCTGAAGATGATAAGTTTAAAACTCTGAGTTTTATTATGTTTTTCAAGACCATGTCATGTGATTTTATTTAGAAAAGACTCTAAAATGTTAACTGATGTTTATTGTCATCTATTCAAGTGTATTGTCTATATTGTTTTGTGGTGCTAACTGCCCCATTCAGTTTCAGTCTCCCCTGAACACATTCACACCTCTCCAGCCTGCTTATGGCTCTAATTATTCTTTTCTTTTGTCTATATTTATAATTACTGATGTGCTATTCAAGATGATTTAATCCTGATTTCTTTCACCAAACTTCTCACTTCATCTTCTTTGAAACTGTATCTAATGCCCTTCTTGAAAAAAAAAATCAGTTAGCTGTACAATTCAAAATATTTATTTGCATTGGCTCAGAACAGGTGCATCTCTGGGCTTGTTAGCATGTGAGCTTAGCACACCAACAAAACACGAAAATGTATAAGATTAAAACCACGTTTTTGCTACAAGTCAAGTGTTTTAAATAACCTTCTGTGATGTGATGTGGCTTCGGATCAAAAATCAGACAGAAAATATATCATTTTAGGCTATTCTGCACAATGAGAAAAGCTATTTCGATTAGCATTGCATTATAAATATAATCTACTATTATGAATACCTGACATGGCGTGAAGAACACAGATAAACCACATATCGTCACAATCGTGTATTTATTACTTTCAAAAGTGTCATTCCCTTTCAGACGGTCACGTTCGACGTACATCAGTAGTGACCAACGAATTGGGATATCGCTAGAGAGCCCTATCAGCTTCGAATGAACTAAAACAGGCCAATGGAATTGGCATGCGATATTTGCATAATGCGCACCGCCTCCGTCAGGTGTATATAAATAGGAAGCAGATGCAATCGCACTCTGTCTTTCGCTTCGGAGCCAACAGTTGGTGTCTCCAGCTTTCAGACTTCACTATAGTGAAACTAAACAAGCCTAAACAAGAGGATTCCAGCGTCTTGTGATGGTGTGACGGCACAGCAGCGAGGTCGCGAGCTTCCCGAGGAGCCTGAGCATTTAAGCTCTGTCATGTCTTTTCTTCTTAGTAAGCAATAATGACCACTGTCGACTTGAAATAAAATAAACAAACTGTTTACTTTAGTTTTTGAACTGGATAACACAGATGCAGCGCACACACATTGAATCAGTCACATGTTCTTTGTCTGTGCGCTCTCACTTGCTCATTATGCTCATTATGCTTATTATGGGTAGACTTTTCTTAAAGCTGAGCAACCCAATATATGACAATTTAAACTTTATCTGTTATTATCAATGACAATTCATTAAACATTCTGTAATTGCTATTATTACTCTAAATTAATTCACAACAAGCTCTCAACTGCTGTTATCACAGCAAACAGTCCCATCTAAAACGCAGTTTGTCTGTTGTGATTTGGGCTGGTTCCTCTGGTGTGTTCGGGGAGTGGTGTACCCGAAAACATCGCGTCACTCCCCTGTGTGCTTCAGCACGAGCTGATTCTTCCCCTTCTAAAAGAGCTTCACAGACGAACCCTGCATCTTTTTCAAGATGTCATTTTGTCTGTGCGTTACTGGGTGCGGTCGTTCCCTGGTCCCTGCTGATGGGCACAATCGCTGCATCACGTGTTTGGGCGTTCAGCATGCTGAAGCAGCGTTTGTAGATAGTTCATGTACTCACTGTGGGAACATGACTATCGCAGTGCTGAGATCTAGACTCTCGTTCCTTGGTTCTCAGGGAGAGGGGGTCCCCTCCCCTATGCGCCGTTCGGCCATTTTTTTCGGCTCCGGTCGGAATGACGGTTCGGCAGCGTATAGGCAGGGATTTCCTGCCGAGCGCCGCTCCTCGCGCACCTGTCCCCTCTCCAGCATTGCAGCCCGTGGCGCTGCCATTGAATCCCGCTGGGCCCTCTACGGCGCGTCTCAGCATCGGAAGGTGAGCAGGAGTCCTCGGGAGATGAAGACTCGGCTGCGCTGCCTCCCTCTGGGACTGTAACGTTGCCCGAGGCCAATCCAGAGTTGACGGCTGTGCTTTCCCGGGCGGCCGAGAGAGGGTCGGGCTCGAGTGGAATCCTCCACCGTGTCCCGGTCCCTCTCGGCTTGACGATTGGTACCTTGGCCTGCGCTGGTCCTCAGCGCCCCGATGCCTTTCTTCCCAGAAGTGCACGATGAGGTGACCAGGTCTTGGCAGACGCCATATAGCGTTCGTGTGAAACCTGGACCCTCGTCCGCCTTCACCTCCCTGGATGGCGGTGAACTGCGTCTCCCATCCCGGGCCTGTAAAGTCTCATCTGGGCTGACTGAGAAAGCTTACAGAGCCTGTGGGCAAGCTGCCTCCGCCCTGCATGCCATGGCCCTTTTGCAAATATATCAAGCAAAAGCATTGATGGAAATGCCCCAGGGAGGGCTTGACCAACAGTTGCTTGGGGAGCTGCGTGCTGCCACTGAGGTTCTGAGTGATCTCCCGCAAGCGGTCGTAGACACCATCACTTCCACTAGAGCTCCTTCCACGAGGAGCCTCTATGCGTTGAAGTGGAACCTGTTCATTGAATGGTGCTCCTCTCACCGAGAGGACCCCCGATCATGCTCGGTCAGATCTGTGCTTTCCTTCCTGCAAGAGGGCCTGGAGCGAAGGCTGTCTCCCTCCACCCTCAAGGTGTATGTTGCCACTATCCCTACACATCACCATGCAGTTGATGGCAAGTCCTTGGGGAAACACGATCTGATCGTCAGGTTCCTGAGGGGGGGGGAGGAGACTAAATCCCCCTCGCCCTTCCTCCATACCCTCTTGGGATCTCACCCTGGTTCTTACATCTCTCTGGGGTCATCCCTTCGAACCTTTGCAATCAGTTGAGTTAAAAGTACTGTCCCTTAACCCTCTGGAGTCTGAGGCTGATTTGGGGCCTGGAGAAGTTTTGACATGCCCTGACATTTGTGCTTTTTTCAGTTGTTCATAAACATATTAATGACAAAAGTGTCATTACACTGTATTCAGCACAAACTAGGCTACCATAATATGTGAGTAACATGTATGTACGTTTGTATTTTTGAAGGAATAACATTTATGCGTGGTTATTGAAAAAACAAAAAACTTAAGTCACTGAAATAAGGCCAAAAAATAACATTAAATCTGTGTTCACAAAACTTCTGGGTATTGGAGGTTGTAGACTAGAGTTTTTGCTTCAAAATTATGTAAAAATTATCCTTCCTACTCCTTCATATAAAACAATAGAGAGATTTAAATTTTCGAAAACATCTTTGGTCAAGAAACACAGTATGTGTGGAGGCGTGAATCATCATGAATAATGGGTGATTCTCACCTGAGAAGACAAAAGAATCACATAAAGAGCTCAGTCAGGTAAGCTGTGAAAAAAAAAACCCTGTGATCTCTGATGTCTCAAAGCTCATCAAGGTGTAAATCAAACATACAGAAAAAACAGCAATACTGTGAAATATTTTTACAATTTAAAACAATGGTATTCTATTATATACTTAAAATATAATGTATTTCTGTGATGCAAAGTGTCTGAACAATTATGTTACCTCTATGGCATTTCATATAGGCTTTTAGCTTAAAAGCATGCACATTTGGAGAAATATTGATGGATTCTCATATGTTTATGTCAATTTTCTATACAGAGGAGTAATATTGATTCAGGATTTATTGTCATTACTATGAGCGCTGGATACTGTGTTTTCCATTCATACTTGCAGCCGGAGGGCGCTCTGTACACATTTAGTCCACAAATGCCTGCTAAAGAAGAATAGGCAATCCAGGAACTAACCGAATTAACAGAGGCCAGAGATCGCTAACTATAGCTATTCAAAACACTTTTCAAGACAATAAATACACGATTGAGACGATGAATGCATGCATTGCCTCAGAATTTGCGTCTGAAAAGCACTCGCTCCGTGGGCGTGGCCGCATTAGTGGATAATGAGCTGAATCACAGACTTCTGACATGGCTCTTTTTTCATACAGATTACATAAACAGAGAATATTTGTTTTCGATTTGACTTACACGATTTAAAACCTGACATTTCAACGTTTTTTTAGACATAAGTCTAATTTTTTTGTGATTAGTATTCACTAAGTTACAGTTCATTTTCTGAGAACTATCAGATTGGACTTTGTTCAGAGGGAGACGAGAGATCACGCATCATGTTAGTTTTCTTTATTTTGCAAAAAGCACAACATTTTGTTTTTACTCTGAGTGTACACAAATAAAAGAAGATATTCCACAGATTAAAATGGTGTATAACTCTTAATTGTATGTGCAACATTGACGGAGTATTTTGAGTCTCTTTCACACTGGTAAGAAAAAAAACGCGGTGGTATCGCCGGCAATACCTCAGACCTCAGAGTGTTAGGGTTATTTTACACAAATAAAAGAAGACATTCTATAGTTTCAATTGATATATTACTTATGTCTCCATGACAAGAAATGACGGAGTATTTTAAGTCTGTTTTGCTGCAATGCGAAAAAAATCCTGCAAAACGCGCCGGCGTGTTACCCGACTCCAGAGAGTTAAGACCGTCCTCCTGGTTGCATTGGCTTCGCTCAAGAGGGTAGGGGACCTGCACGCATTTTCAGTCAATGAATCGTGCCTAGAATTCGGGCCCGGTGACTCTCACATCATCCTGAGACCCCGGCCCGGATATGTGCCCAAGGTTCCTACCACTCCCTTCAGAGACCAGATAGTGAACCTGCAAGCGCTGCCCTCAGAGGAGGCAGACCCAGCCCTAGCTTTGCTCTGTCCCGTCCACGCTCTGCGTGTGTACGTAGACAGAATGCAAAGCTTCAGGACCTCAGATCAGCTCTTTGTCTGTTACGGAGGCCAGCAGAAGGGAATGGCTGTCTCCAAGCAGAGGATGGCCCACTGGATAGTGGATGCCATCGCCCTGGCGTACGAATCCCAGGGCGTGCCTTGCCCGCTTGGGTTGAGAGCCCACTCCACCAGAGGAGTGGCCTCTTCCTGGGCGCTGGCTCACGGCGCCTCGCTGACAGATATCTGTAGAGCTGCGGGCTGGGTGACACCTAACACGTTCGCTAGATTCTATAGCCTTCGTGTGTACTCGCTTCCACCAGCCAGTAGACGCGTTGAACCCGCTCTAAGTGTCGGCTTGCAATGCCATTCCCACCCCTGGGCCAGATACATGCATCTTTGACTCGCATCTTCTCCACTTGGTCGAACCCTATCGAGTTCCTCCGCCTCCCCCTTCGGCTCGGACATTGCGGAGTGTCTGATGCCAGGCCAACGTCCGTCTCCGACATTGATGATTGGCTGGGTTCCATATGTCGCGCCCCCTCTACGTGAGCGGACCCATATGTGTATTTGTCCATGGTCAAACTCCCTGCGGTGAGCCCGTGTCTTTCCCTTAGCAGAGCCAGCTCTGCTGTCACCTGTCAGATGAGTCTCCCCCTACCCAGGTGGAGCCATCCCAGGGACTCCATGTCCATATGTGTATTCTCCACGTAAATTCTTCCCCAACAGGGTAGGCAGTGGCCTCTGCAGCGTCCCCTACGGGTTTGCTTCCCCAGTGTAGTCTAGTTTACTAAGTGGGTATGTCGGAACAGCAGTAGACTCTCTCGGCGTAAGCTCGCCCCCTTCACCATCCAAATTGGTGCGACGGGTGGCTAGAGCTTGCGCTGGGCACTGGAAGGGGTTTCGTAACTGTGGCAGTTTAGTTGGGATCCCAATTCGTCGGTCACTACTGACGTACGTCTCCGTTCCCTCCTTCAGGGAATGAGGGTTACATACGTAACCGAGACGATCTGCACGTAATATCCATGATTATAGCATAGGATTATATAGCATAGCATAGCGATGTCTGGACCTTGCAGGCTTGCCTTCCAGTGGCTTTGGCTGTTAGTTTCTGGAAGGTCACATGATCTTTTCTTCATTGTGTCATAATTCTTGGACTAAGTGTGCACAGAGCGCCCTCCGGCTGCAGGTATGACTTGAAAACACAGTAGATCAGTGTATACAGCATTAATATGATGACAACGGCGCGTTGTGGGTAAAAATTGAATAAATATTACTCCTCTGTATAGAAAATTCACATAAACGTATGAGAATCCATCAATATATCTCAAAATGCGCATTCCTTTAAGCTAAAAGCCCTGAGGGATGTTATTTTGTCGAGTTTTTTCATGATGATCTCACAGGAGTTTTTTCTCAATGGCTGAGGCTGACGCTTATATTTCAATGAAAAGGTAACGACTCAGTTTTTCATATTCATAACTCCCGATGCATATTAACAAATAACGGTCACTATACGATGTTGAGAGTAAAATAAAGATTAAAACTTGAAGCTCGAGTCTTAGATCTTTTTAATGATGTATAGTTTGTCAAGGTACTTACATTACATTTAACAGTAAATTTGAGCTAATTTAAACAAAGAAGCTTTGGTGCATTGGCGTCCCAGTGACGGTTAACAGGTATAGATTTTTCCCATGTTTTAACATTTGTAAATCCTGAAGAAAGAAAAGGATTTTTACCTAATTAAAAATATGGAATGTATCAAAAACATTTGAACAATGACAATTCTTTTCTGTACTAGATGTGAAATAAAATGTTATAAGGTCATGTTGATGCTTGAATCTTTTACTTTTTTTGATTGTACTGTATATAACAAGGACTCACATTAAGATTAAATAATGAAAGACTCCTGTGGGGAAAATTAAGTTGGTAATATGTCTATGTGGTGGTTTTAATTCGCTTTAAGAAAAGACAACAACATTGCTATTTTCAACTTAAAACTGCAGTGAACCAAAGACTCGGTTTGAAACTGCAGTTCTCTATGTCAACACGTATCATCAATGTACTTGTTTCTTGTTCAAACATATATGGTTGATAAACCAGTATTTCCACTTGCCATTGTGTTGCGGTTACTGTAGTAAAGTTGACCAAGTGAAACAAGTATTCTGAGCCGCTGTGATTGAGTGGTGGCGGGGACTGATTTGCATATTCATGAATACGCTTATACTAAATGAAGCAAGGGTGTAGAGTTACATTCAAACTATTTTAGGGCATGAAAATTATTTTCACAACGTTTATGTTGTTTATCAAATATGAGTTTTAATGGATAAAATTGTTGACTGCAGGGAGAGGAAATAATTCTGCAACTTGCAACTGTTAGCAGTTACTTAAAAAAGTATATATCTATTTATCATGGGATTAAGAATAGTTAGTCACTTTTTAAAATATCTGGATTTAAAGATTTCACTTTTGAAAAAAATCCTAACATTTTTGTGTATGTGTAATCAACCTCGAAGATAAGCTTTGCACTCTTCCGTACACCTGTAGCCTCGCCCGTTCTGAACACCTGTGAGAAAGATCAACGTGAACCTACATTTACTCTGGAACTCCGACTGAGACAGTGTGAAGTAAAATGGAATTAAGTAAGCTTTTTTAATTTATTATTATTTTAAAAAATAAACGTCTTCCTCGTAATTCATAGTAAAAATGAATTTTAATCAAACTTGACATGTCAACTGTTTCTGTGAGACATTACTACTGCTTTCACTTTCATATTGGTCGACACAACTAATAATGTTTTGCAAGACACTTAGGGCTTGATTTTTGTTCTCTATAAACTCACTTATGCTTATGAATATGGCTTGTTGTGGATTGTGTTTAGGTTTATTTGCAGAATACAGTCGTGTGTTTTACAGTGTGTGGCTGTGCAAATATCGTGTCAGGTGTGCACGAGAGAGATTTATTCATTAATTTAGTTTGGCAGTTTTACTTGGTGCATATTATTAAATAATATATAATTACTGAAAACATGTTATTTTTTCAACAAATGACAATTTAGCCTCGAGTTTTATGTTATCTGTATTTTAGTTTTCTCATGATTAAAAAAATGAAAAGATTAATTTCTTCATAATTTAGTTAACCATGGATGATGATTAACTGAACTCAATGAGACATTTGTATTATTATGATTATCATATTTTAGTGCAGCTTTCTTGTTAACTGTTCAGAAAACACAAACAACAGGATAAGTGTGTTTTGTTCTCTATTTGTTTCAGGTGAAGCTCAACATCTCTCAGATCTGAGGATTGTGTTGATGGGATATAAAGGATCAGGTAAGAGTTCATCAGGAAACACCATCCTGGGCAGAGAGGAGTTTGACTTGAAGACATCTGCTCAGTGTGTGAGGAGACATGGAGAAGTAGCAGACAGACACATCTCTGTCATTGAAGCTCCAGGATGGTGGAGGAATTTCACTGTAGAGGACAGTCCTGAAATACTGAAACAGGAGATTTTGCTCAGTGTGTCTCTGTGTCCTCCAGGACCACACGCTGTACTACTGATCATACGTGTGGACACTAGATTTAAAGAGACTGAGAGAAAAGCAGTGCAGGATCATCTGGATCTTCTCAGTGAGAGAGTCTGGAGTCACACTATAGTTCTGTTCACTCGTGGAGACTCTCTGTTAGACACATCTATAGAGCAGCACATTGAGAGTGAAGGACAGGATCTCCAGTGGCTGCTGGACAAATGTGGGAACAGGTATCATGTTCTCAACAATCACAACAGGAGTGATGACACTCAGATCAAGGAGCTGCTGGAGAAGATTGAGGAGACAGTGGCACAAAACAACGGCCGACATTTTGAAATAGACAGAAAGATTTTACAGAAGATGAAAGAGAGAAGAGCAGAGGAAGAGAGAGCAGAAGAACGAATGAAGAGGATGAAGAAACAGAGAGAAAACATCAGATCACAGATGAGTGAGTCGATATACTTTATAGAGCAGATATTCACACTGATATATGAAATAAATCGTGAAAATGTAACAGTCACAGCAAAAATATCAAGAAACTTCTCGTTATTAACCATTTTTTGTCAATTCATTCCCAATAGCAGCTCACAGTGACGCCCCTAATATCTGTTACTGAAGGAAATAAACACTTTCATTTCTTGAACAATCTTTTGAAAATGGAAATCACTTTACCTAATCCATAGAGAACAATACAAAAACAACAGCAATCAGCTTGTCTTGAATATAACTCAAACATCATCTTTTAATCTATAGACATGCTCATGTTTGTCTGTTCTGAAGCAGCAGGAAGTGAGTCTCGTCAAACACATTTTGAAAGAACATTACAAGTAGAAACTACTATACTGCTGGTGGATCTATATTTCATTTGGAGCTTCAAATGAGGCAAAAATATGTCAAAATAAAATGGACATTCATGAGGTTTGCACTTGCAATAGAAGCTATTTTTATGAAAGAAAAAATGTCAACATGTTTACTGTTTTTATGTACGGAGCCCCTAAAGGGACCTTTGCAAAAATAAAAAAATGACAGAGTTTCGCGTGCTCACGAGAAACTTTCGCGTGCGCACGAGAAATGTATTGCGTGCACACGAGAAACTTTCACGTGCACACGAGAAACTTATGTCGTGCGCACGCGTTACAATTTCCGGTTTGTGTATACTATAACCTATTTCATTTATGCGTCACTGCCTATGAAGAAAGCCAGAGTATGGATGCACATGAACTAATAAAGATCATGAAAATTAATGAGAAAATGAGAGTGGATTCACATGAACTAATACAGCTGTATTTGCTCAAAATCTGGCTTTCTTAGACCAGATCATCTAGGATAATTCCAGCTAATTATTCGTTTTAATTAAACATGTGTCTTCCTTTATATCTAAAGTCCTTTATGTCAGTGGCTCTGCTCGCAATAAGCGCTCTTAGAACTGAATGAAGAAAATAAGCATTTCTCTGCCACCTGTAAGGATGCGTTAAATCCCACAAAGTGGTTTAATAAAAGGCCGTTTGATCTTGTGAAATATGAAATTTTAGTACGCTTACATTTTACAGTTCCAGTATTTTTACATGGGAAAATATATGGCCTAGTGCCCTAACGAAATACAAAGTTTCATCATTTTTACTGTACCAATGTTTTTTTCATGAACAATTAAACGTGGCATTATGACAATGCACACTGAGCCCATTTCCCGGCGCGATTCTTGGATGCCACAGAGTTAAATACGTTAAAATGGACATAAGTCCTTGAAAAATTACGCACTTCCCTAATGAAAGACACATTTTGAGCACTTTTTACTGTATCAGCCTTATTTATTTTTTTAACTTGGCAAAAAGAACAATGCACACAGTTATTCATATCCCGGCCGTCACAGAGAATGCTTTAAAGCAGACATAAGGCCGTGATATAAACTGCCCTACGAAAGCCACATTTCAGCAAATAGATAGTTATTAATTTATGCACATCCATACTCGCATTTTCTGCATAATTTGAGCAAATAGATCTTTAATAATTAATGCGCGTGTATGTCTCCAATTCTCTTGAGAGTCGCGATAGTTAGTAGAAACACTGTCTTTAGTGTTAAAAACTTTTCTGACACCTCTTCGATGGGTTTGAAGGGAGTCATAGAAAGGCCTTGTAAGACAACGGCCAAATCCCAAGCCGGTACTCTTGTGTGTACTGCAGGTCTAAGCCTTAAAGTGCCACGGAGGAAATGAGTGATAAGCGGGTGTCTCCCCAAAGATACCCCACTGAAAGGAGCGTGGTAAGCAGCTAAGGCCGCCATGTACAACTTTACCGTGGAGGGGGATAACCCTGAAGAAAATCTTTCCTGCAGGAACTCCAGTACTGCGCTAACCGGGCAGTTGACTGGATCCCACTGGTGATTTTCACACCAAGAAGTGAATAATCTCCACTTCAAAGCATAGAGTTTCCCCGTGGAGGGAGCCAGAACGGGGCCACTAATAATAGACGGGCCTCGCCCCGGCGAACTCTCTCCAGAACTCCCGGGAGCAGCGCAATCGGGGGAAATGCGTACAGCGGTAGCCTCGGCAATGGCTGTACCATAGCATCCAGCCCAAGAGGTGCTGGGTTTGACGTTGAGAACCACAGTGGACAGTGAGTCGTCTCTCAAGACGCAAACAGATCCATTTGGGCTACGCTGTAGTTCTCCAATAAGAGCTTCACCACCTCGGGGTGAAGTCTCCAATCCCCGGGCCTCGGCCCCTGCCTCGACAGGATGTCTGCTCCCACATTCAGGTACCCCGGGATGTAAACTGCTCTAAGGGGAAAGCAGTTTCCCTTGGGACCACAGGAGGATCTGATTCGCCAGCTTGTAGAGCGGGCGTGATCTCAGACCCCCCTGATGATTTATATATGAGACCACCGATGTGTTGTCTGATCGAACTAACACATGATGGTCCCTGAGGTCTGGAAGGAAATATTTCAGTGCTAGAAATACCGCCATCATCTCCAGGCAATTTATGTGCCACGAAAGATGATGGTACTGCCACAGACTTCGAGTCAAGTGGCCACTCATGATCGCCCCCCAGCCTGTGAGGGATGCATCTGTCGTTAGCGTGACACAACGACTGAGAGCCCCCAGCACAGGTCCCTGGGACAGAAACCAAGATTTCTTCCATATGACTAGAGCACGTAAGCAACGCTGCGTGACTCTAATCATATGAAATGGATTCCCCCTCTGTAAGAACCCCTTGGTTTTGAGCCACCACTGAAGTGTTCTCATGTTCAGCAGGCCAAAAAGGTATCACGTTGGACGCTGCTGCCATAAGACCTAACAGTCTCTGAAACTGTTTGACAGTGAGTGACTGGCCTAGCTTTATGTCTGAGATGGTAGTGAGGATTGATGATATACGAGCCGGAGATAAATGGGCGCGCATATTCACTGAGTCCCATACCACGCCTAGATAAGTGGTCCTCTGAGCTGGAGAAAGCACACTTTTCTTTGCATTTAGTCTCAACCCCAACCTTTTCATGTGAGCAAGAACAACATCTCGATGTTGAACTGTCATCTGCTCGGTTTGAGCCAGAATCAACCAGTTGTCTATGTAGTTCAGAATGCGGATGCCCTGCATACGCAAGGGTGTCAGAGCTGCGTCTACACGTTTGGTGAAGGTGCGGGGTGACAGTGCTAGGCCGAAGGGAAGAACCCAATATTGCTATGCTTCTCCCCCGAAAGCAAACCTTAGGAACTTCCTGTGATGCGGGAGGATTGATACATGGAAGTATGCGTCTTTCAGATCTATTGTCACAAACCAGTCCTCGGACCTTGGCACAATGAAATAGTGGCTATAAAACCCTGACTCCCTGCTGGGAGGAGGAACCCTCTCTATAGCCTCCTTTTGCAAGAGTGTCTCTACTTCCTGTGCCAACACCAGAGCCTGCTCGGGGCCTACCACCGTGGTCAGGACCCCATTGAATCGGGGTGGGCGTGATCTGAACTGAATCGCATACCCCTTTTCTACTGTGTGCAGGACCCATTGAGATACTTTTGACAGATTTTTCCACTCTGACAAAAAATCTACTAAGGGAACCAGCCTCTCGAGGCTGGCCTCTGGTGGAATATGGGCAGCCAGCACAGTGCCCTGAAGTGGAGCCCCGGCAGGGAACGACTGGCATGGCTGCAGAGAGAGCGCGCCACCCTCGGGTGACACGCGGGGAACTACTGCGCCCCGGCATTGTGGTTGGGGTTGGCAGAGAGCCCCCCTGAGGGCACCGAAGACAAGCGGGCACTGTAGAGAGAGGTGAACACCGCTTGACTCCAGAGGGGACCACCCTCAGGATCCTGACTGTTCTGGCGTCAGGATTTCTTAGACGAAGCCCTCTTAGCAGCAATGACGGCTCTCAGATCCGTCTTGCCCTTCGAAGGCTTTGCCTGAGAGAGTTGTCCCGCATCCCAGCTCCTCGGAGGGGGAGTACGGGTAGCAACACTCTGCTTCTGTTGTTGTATATAGTGCGAGGAGCTCGTACTCGGCTTCTGCTGCTCCCGCCCAGCAGCAGAAGAGACTTGGGTGCGACGAGGCAGAAACTGCTGCAATGCGGCAGACTGTTTCTTAGCCTCTTGAAACCTCTCTGTGACCGATGTTATGGCGTCACTGAAGGGGCTGGAAGGATTAAGTGGGGCATCAAGGAGAAACGTCTTATCCTTCTCTTTAATCTCAGTGAGATTAAGCCATAAATGCCACTCTGTGGCCACCAGGGCTGCCATAGAGCGGCCCACTGACTTGGTCGTCTCCTTGGTGGCACGGAGGGCTAAATCGGCAGTTAGACGCAACTCCTGAATAAGATCTGACCCCACTTCATCACTTTCCCCCAAGTCCTTCAGCAGGTCAGCTTGGTATGCTTGCATGATTGACATAGTGTGCAAGCACGCCGCAGCTTGACCTGCTGCCGAGTACACTTTGCCCACTAGCGCTGATGTTGTTTTCAGTTGCTTAGTGGGCAACGTTGGGGCTTTAAGGGACGATGCCGCCTATGGAGAGAGATGGCTCGCAAGCGTCTTCCTCCACTCTTGGCATCGCCCCATACCCATGTTTCCTCAAACCAGCCACATTTCTGTAGATGGTGGTCTGAGGTGTATAACCTTGGGTAGACACCGGTCTCTTCCACAACCTCGACACTTCGGTGTGGAGGTCGGAAAAACGGTAGTGCCCGACGTGGAGGCTGAGCAGATCTAGACGGTAAGAAGCATTCGTCTAGCTTACTTTTTACATGCTGCTCTTGCTTCTCGGCTGGCCAGTCGATGTTTATCTTGGTGACAGCACGAGAAAGCACCTCCATGAGCTCCTCGCTCGTGGGAGATTGAAGTGGCGAGTCTTTGGATTCTCCCGTTGCCACGCTGACAACATCCAGCTCCTCAGAACTAGACGCCATCAGCGTGACTGTATCCACCGGAGCGGAAGAAACCACAATGCGTGCTTCCTGCCTCCAAATGGATACATTGGATGCAGCAGGTGAAGGCAGAGATAATGCTGGGCCCGTCTCTAACCCCTCTGCTACATCCATCTGCGAACCCCAGGACATGAGGCGCCTCCCTGCCTCAGCAGAAGTGGGACCCAAGCCCTGAGGAACACGAACCGAGCCATTCTCCTCAAAGAGAGCTCAGTGGGAGTGCAGCGTTCTCATGGGTAGCTGCTCACAATGCACACAGGCAGCCCCCTCGAGAGCTGCCTGGGCATGCTGCACTCCCAAACAAACAACGCACATTTCATGTGTATCCCCACCCGGGATGAAACGTGGGCAGGGATGAACACACTTCCTGAACAGTTGTTCGCTCGCCATAGTTCACAATATATGATATATAGTGACAGACAACAATAAATAAGACAGACAAGATCACAGGTAGCGCTTGCTGAAGACACAGAAGCTAAATGTGAGTGTTTTTGGGCTGGCTTTATGGTTCCTGGTCAGTGACGTCACCCGCCTATGATGTGAAATCTGTCCTGATTGGACAGATTTCATACATGCTTCATGACGACATCACGCAGAGGCATTCCCATAGCGACTACGCAGCGCGAGTTCCCTTGATAGGGAACAATAATAGAAAGCAGCTCTCAAATAGTGTCAAAAACTATAAAAATAAGTTTTTAGGCTAGATTTAAAATCAGCAAGTGTTTAAACCTGTCTAATGTACGGTTTAAACTATTCCAAAGCTTCGGGCCGCCGCTGCAAAGGCTCGGTCACCCCTCTTCAGCTTTACCCGTGGTACAGCTAAAAGCAAATGGTCAGCAGACATAAGCGCTCTTGACGGAGCATACAGATTGATCAAGTCAGAAAGATAGTGCTGGAGCTAATAGACACCAGTGCATTGATAACACTTTTCCAGGTGTGAACACACACAAGAGAGAGATTTATTCACATAAAACTCTTGCTGACAAATGGTCAAAACCTAGGAAAGTGGCAAAGTTTAAAAATGTAAAATTACAAGTAATTAGCATTTGGGGTAAAAGTAATTATTTTTGTTGGAAATATGCCTGACAAGATTGTTACAATGAATGACATTTTAGTGGGTGTCTTCTGTAAATCATGATAAAAAATGTATATTTAATTTTTACTCAGAAAAAAACTAACAAATTAAACAGGACCAATTCTGATGTAATGAAAAACAACAACAACAACAATTCAAAGCTGTAATACACTTATTGTTTTGATGCTTGAAAACCCTTATTCATCTTTGACACATATACTTCCTAAAAACATTATTATGAAGCTATTTGTAATTTAGTCTTGATTAATCTGTGTTTTATGTGATCTGTTATGTTTTGTGTGCAGATCATTGGAAATAAGCAATTTTCATTGGTCCATAATTATTTTCCATTGATAACTTTTGCTCTAACTCTTTGAGATTTGAGAGTTGATTTAATGTGAGATACACTTATTTGTCATTTTTATCAATAATGTGTAGTTTGACACTCATACAGATATGGTAAACTTTATTTCAGTAACTCTTTTCCAAGAAACAAGAAACTTATTGTCATTAACTGTTATTTGTAGATTCATTCCCAATAGATGGTTCAGAGCAGCTCACAGTGACACCCCTAAAATCTGTTATTGAAGGAAATAAACACTCTCATTCCTTAAACAATACTGTTTAGGGTGTGCTTTTGAAAATGGAAATCGCTTTACCTAATCTAGAGAACAATACAAAAAAAAAAAAAAAACAACAACAAAAGCAAACAAACAAAAAACACTGCAATCAGCTTGTCTTTTCCAGACCATTTTAATTATTTTTAAAGAATATACTTTCTGAAAACATTATTCTGATGCTATTTGTAATTTAGTTTTAATTTTTGATCTGTTGTTTTGTGTGCAGATCATTGAAGTTAAGCTATTTTCTTTTGTCCATAATTCATAATTATTTTCCTTCGATAAGTTTTGCACAACTCTGATTTGAGAGTTGATTTAATGTGAGATATTTTTATTAGTAATGTGTAGTTTGACACTCATACAGATACGGTTAACTTTATTTCAGTAACTTTTTTCCAGAGAGAGAGAGATTACTTAAAGGGTTAGTTCACACAAAAATGAAAATTATGCAATTTATTACTCTCCTTCATGTCATTCTAAACCCGTAAGATCTTTGATCATCTTCAGAACACAAATGAAGATCTTTTTGATAAAATCTGAGAGATTTCTGTCCCTCCATTGACAGCTACGCAACTACCAATCTGATGCTTCAAAAAGTTCATAAAGAGATTGTTAAACTAATCCATATGAATTGAGCGGTTTAGTCAAAATTTTCTTAAGAGACTCAATCACTTTATATGATGAACAGATTGAATTTAGGCTTTTATTCTCATATAAACATCGATCAGCTTTGTTCGCTTGATCTCACGTTACGCATCACGTTTGAGTTTTGAAGTTTGTTCTCATGTGTCAAGCAAGTACGGTTGAGCTTCTGTTTATGTGCACTGATCAATATTTATATGTGAATAAAAGCCTAAATTAAATCTGTTCATCATATAAAGTGATCGAGTCTCTTCAGATAATTTGAACTGAACCGTTCAGTTCATATGGATTAGTTTTATGATCTTTATTAACTTTTTGACGTGTCAATTTGTCAGTTGCCTATACTGTCTATGGAGGGACAGAAAGCTCAGATTTTATTAAAAATATATTCATTTGTGTTCTGAAGATGAACCAATGTCTTATGGTTTGGAACAACATGAAGGTGAGAAATTAAGATTTTTTTTTGTGAGTGAACTAACTCTTAAAGAAGACTTAAGATCTCACCCACATTAAGAAGTGTGTTTTGTTCTCTGTTTTTTTCAGGTGATGCTCAACATCTCTCAGATCTGAGGATTGTGTTGATGGGTAATAGATATGCTGGTAAGAGTTCATCAGGAAACACCATCCTGGGCAGAGAGGAGTTTGACTTGAAGAGATCTGCTCAGTGTGTGAGGAGACATGGAGAAGTAGCAGACAGACACATCACTGTCATTGAAGCTCCAGGATGGTGGAAGAATTACACTGTAGAGGACAGTCCTGAGAGACTGAAACAGGAGATTTTGCTCAGTGTGTCTCTGTGTCCTCCAGGACCACACGCTGTATTACTGATCATACGTGTGGATGATAGATTTAAAGAGACTGAGATAAAATCAGTGCAGGATCATCTGGATCTTCTCAGTAAGAGAGTCTGGAGTCACACTATAGTTCTGTTCACTCATGGAGACTCTCTGTTAGACACATCTATAGAGCAGCACATTGAGAGTGAAGGACAGGATCTCCAGCGGCTGCTGGACAAATGTGGGAACAGGTATCATGTTCTCAACAATCACAACAGGAGTGACGACATTCAGATCAAGGAGCTGCTGGAGAAGATTGAGGAGACAGTGGCACAAAACAATGGCTGCCATTTTGAAATAGACAGAAAGATTTTACAGGAGATGGAAGAGAAAAGAAGAGCAGAGGAAGAGAGAGCAGAAGAACGAATGAAGAGGATGAAGAAACAGAGAGAAAACATCAGATCACAGATGAGTGAGTCCACAGACAGACAGGGCTATGTTTTGCTATTCTGTGTTTCTGTCTCTGTTTTCATGCGGAAGATGGAGTTTATTAAGAGACTTAAAGAATCTGAAGATCTGACCCAACAAACATCAGCTTCCAGGGGCTCTTGGGTTTTGTTGGATCAGTGTGACAATGACAGTCATGTTTCCTGACATTATCAGTCCAACATCAAATGTTGCTGGTGTTTCTGGTGTTTGTTGGTCAAGAATACTTAAACTGTACTAATCATTTCATGAAGGTAATTTTTATGCAAACATAGACTCAGTGTCATGTTTGGGTCCCTGTTCACCCTGTCAGGATTATTGTCTGATAATGACTCTACATTATCCCTGACTTGTTTTATTATGTAGAGATTTTAGAGTCAGTCCATCTCAAGTGGTCTAATGGGGGTTGCCTGTCCACTTCTAATTTTCCTTTATTTTAGAGCTTAGCTCTATACATTAGTATTGCAGAACAACCAGTTTTTATTTGAATTGACTTGGTTTAACCACAGCAATGGTCTTTATGTCAGGGACCACAACAATTTTGTAGTTATTAGGTCCCCTTTGGATGTTTGCCGAAGCCCCCTAGTGGACACCTGTCCCCTGGATGAAAAGCATTTTATACCTCATAAGCTGTTTCCATCCACCTATTTTAATGCGCATTTTGGGATATCGCATAAAAAACGTCTGGATGGAAACACCAAGATAAGCATTCTAAAAATGTGCATCAAAAACGTATGTGCTCATTCGAGACAGATAAGTTTTATCCGATAAAGAAACACGTGCATAAACTATGATGGAAACACATTTACAGAATAAAGTCCTCAATGCGCATCAAAAATATCATGGGACGGCATAACTGGACCAACCAGCGGACTGATATTTTTGCACAGCGTCTGAAAATTTTTTGTTTTGTTGTTTGTTGTAGTTGTTTGTCGTCAAAGTAATTCAGTATAATTACCTTCCAAAACTGTCTCAAACGACTGCGTTCGAGAACGGAATTGTTATTAAAAATGTTAGCCCACAAGAAGCTTGTGATGCACTGATTTGCAGCAAAGAGGAGAAAAAGAAAAAAAAGATTATGGAGGAGGAAATGTTTGGGGAAACACAGGTCTATAACTCCTCCCTGAACTTCCTGCTACCCTGTATCTTGCTCTCTTATTGGCTGTAAGTCATCGCTGATGTCATTTTTACATTTCACACAGCTGGGCTGCAAAATGTTTTTTAAACAAACAGTGGTGCGTTGAACACTCTGTTCTGATGACGCAAGAGTTGCAACTATGGTAGCTGAGAAGGCCATTCTTTGTGTTCTTTTTGAAGAATTGATACACTTTTTTTACTATAAAACTCTTATGACAAACATGTCTTCTAATATCTTAGATATGCGTATACCGAGCTGCAGCGGACACATTTGTAAACAACTTTACTTGAACCCATTGTAGCGAATTAACTCAAAGGGGAAATATTAATAATTATTCATAACTCATTATGATTATTAATTATAATTAATTATGAATATTTAAATCAGTTAATCAGATTAACTGGATGTAGCTACATTAAGAATAATGTTATAATCAATTAACCTGTTCGTCCAGTGGGTTATGGAAAAACAACGTTCTTATTGTACAGTACTACTAAGAGAATGTAGTCAGGATCTAAATCACTTAAGAGGCAATTTATTAGCAGACGGAGTCAGAACCAAACATGTATTGTGCACAATTCTTTATTAACTAACTCACAAACACATAACTAAACTAACAAACACATAACATACATGCAGGTCACAAACATACGTAGGTAAGAATGAGCAATGATAGAGTTGAACCGGAAAGGGAACCGTTAATGGTTAAAGTCAAAGACAATCTGGAAAAGAATCATCAGTTTCCGTAGTAATAAAACACCTTTGCTGACAAAGGTATGTTTTACAAATCAATACTAAATCGCTGTGTAGTGTTCAAATGTACGATACTTGCAAGATGCCTTTAGACTGAGGAGCATCAGATCTGCAGGCTGAGGAGAAATCTTGATGATTCGGTCCGAAGTTGTTGCCAGTATCTTCTGCGTTAGATGAAGTACTATGAAACAACTTATATATGAGCACATGGCTGGGTTGTAAGCAAGGAAAAAGAGGGAGTGGCATTGTTCACTGGCTTTTAACCTCTGGTCAGAGTCACACCTCTTAGTTGTTGACCGGACCAATGAAGATGTTATATTTCCAGACACACCTACTGTCAGAGCTTTTATGACCAAGCAAGATTAACTGGCTGAGTTTTTGAAGAAGAACCATTAAAGATTCTTGTAATATTGATGTGTTGCACAGGTATGGACATACCGCATACACAAGCATTTAAATCTTCTCGATACGAACCCATAGATACTAAACATGGCATGATTGAAGTTACCTTAAATGTATCATAAAACATGTGAATACAATGAGTGCAATACAACAACAGTAATAATGGATACCATTTCCTGGGGATATACATGTTCATTTATAGAACAGTCTGTCTATAAGTTAATAAGGCTGGTCTTCTCGGGGGATGGGGACAATTATTGGTTAACTATAACAAATAATTGTGTCTGATTTGTCTCAGTCGTTACACCATTGTGCAAGCTGTCTCTTTAATACCGTGTGGTTTATATACATCTTGTCACTGATTGGGCTGACATTTTTGCGTGGGCGTTGGAACCATTGTATTATGAACATTGTATGCACTTTTTAAGACCAATGATATTGGACCCACTCACTTTTACCGTCTCTAATTCAGCATTTGTCTAATCCCCCCAGTGATGCTACTCCACAAACCACCAACAGATCATAAAAAATACCAAAAATAAAAATATTTTTTAAAACATCGCCAAGTAAAAAGCTGCGTTTATAAAGAAATGTCTCTTTACGACCACAACAAACGGGACACTTTTCAGACGCGCATTCCAACTTCGCCTCAGCGTCAGGCGCAAGTCAAACGAGCGTGGAAAAGGTAGCTTCAGCTGAACAACAGTGAACTGTGGTCAGATGAGATGTTGTCAGGCTATGCCAGTAAAACTCCAATCAGCCGTTAGGCTATTGTCTACTGTGCTCGAAGCGTGAACTCAAGAAGTGCTCGTGCAAATGCGCCGGCGCACGCTGCATATTACTTTATTATAGCTTAACTAAGCGCTAAAGAAACTACGGGCATGCACCATTATTCTGAGGTAATAATGATGGTGAATAGTCATGGAATTACCAAACATGCGATTAAATCTGCCTCAAAACTGTGCATGCATGTAGGCTATGTATTTGTTGACATGGTTAAAGCTATTGTTATCCAATTTGTTGGCCTTAAAACGTCTTAAAAATGCATATATGTACACCAAGGAAATCAAAATTTTCTCGGGGGAGCATGCCCCCAAACCCCCCTAGCATAATACATTTTGTGACCTCGGTAAATATAAAACCCTGCGTACGGCCCAGCTTCTTTTCTATCTAACGAAATCAAAGGTAATCGTGTATCTCTCCAGTTGTGCGCACTTTGGGACTAAACTTTGTATGCACTGTGTGATCAATGTGTGAAAATAAATGGGAGCAAAAACGCGATTGAATGTAAAGGTTTATGTCTCGTTGTTCTATTAAAAAAAATCAATAACTACCGATTGAATGGCATTTTATCTATATCTATTATCTTTATGTATATATATAAATTGGAGGGAGGACCCACCCACATTTTTTTTGCTTCCGACGCCCATGCATTTTTGAGACACCCACCAAACAAGAGAAAACGTATCTCAAACCCCAATGCACACCGTTTCCAGGAAACATGTCATTCAATCCAGAAACCGTAGCAAAACGTTGCGCACCAGTTTGAGCTTGAACGTGCCACTGGACTTTGAATCACAGACGGGTCCAGATATTTAACATGCCTAATATCATTTTGCGTGATTGTCACTAATGTGAACGAGCTCTGATGCAAAAACTTTAGAAAATGAGATCCAGGCAATTGATGACATTGAAGAAAAATTATTTATTCATTGCAATTAAATTTAGCTTCACACGCAAACTTCAGTCGATAATAAAAATATTAAAAAACAAAAACAAAAGGTGAACTATCAACCACTCAGTCCATTTTAAAACAAGCATATAGGAAAATGTACATCCCACTCAAACTGATGTTTTGTTCTAATAAGAAAAGGTTAAATGGTTTTACCCATTATATCATAGACTGGTCATATGTCAAAAAAAAAAAAAAAGAAAAGAAAAAGAAATAGATATAGGGGTTGTTTTAACCCCCTTAAGGGAATTTTTGCAAATCTTACATTATCAAATGTCAGCAGAAATAATAACAGACATATTAATTTCAAATGAGCAACTAATTCCAAAAACATCACTTCTGCAGTACTTGGCAGACGTCCAATATCTAACCACAAACGTGTCAACATGACCAGTCACATTGGAACACTTGAAGAACAATTGAATATAGCAAGCATACATACTCTTAAATATAAAATAAGAATAACCATAAGGGAACAATAACAAGTAAATACTTGAAAATATGATGAGAATTAATATATGGATTAGGAGTACATGAATATATGAAATCAAAAATAATATTGATAAATCATTAGTCATAAATGATTAACATATATATGAATAAAATGCATGAATATGAGAAAATTGACCATTTTGGATCCACCAGCACCGATTTGCCTCCAATGTCTGGCATTTGTCGGGGTTGTCACTAAATCTGTCAGCGAGTGAAAATCAAGGCTAAAATCAATGTGAACTCGGCATTAGTGATATTTAGCACCAGTTTATCAGGAAGTAATGATTTTGTTCTCTTCATCTCACTGGATGGAAACGCTGCTTTATTCGCAAATGTTTTATGCAATATTCTCATTTTGCACATAACTTAAATTTGAAACTTTGGATGGTGTCAGACACAGACGAGGACACAGAGGTAAGTGCAAAGTGAAACAGAGGTATCGGACACAAGCTGAACACAGGAGGATATCTTGACACGTAGAATACTTTATGGATGATAACTGTTTACTTTCCTTTGTAGATGGGGAGGACGAGGAAAACGATGAAGACGAGGCAGGAGATGAGGACGATGAGGAAGACCGGAACAGGTAATCCACAGGTTAGTAGACACAGGTAACAGTCAGGGTGAGGTCCAAGACCAGACAGCGAGTGGTTGAGTGTGGCATGCTTATATGTGGCTCTGGTGATGATGCACAGGTGATCAGAATTCTGGTGATTGTGAACGAGTGGGCGTGGCGTAAGTGTCTGTGTCTGATGGTGCAGGCAGTGCGGTTGTGACAGTACCCCCTCCTCCACGGGCGGCTCCTGACGACTGCGATGGTTGGCGGCGACAGGGTCTACCACGGCCTTGAGGAGCGGGTCGGTCAGGATGGTCCTGGTGGAACTGAGTCAGAAGATTGGGGTCAAGGATGTCATTACGGTTGATCCAGCACCGCTCCTCAGGACTGTAGTCCTCCCAGTCCACAAGGTATTCCAGCTGTGATCCCCGCCGCCACGAGTCGAGGATAGCTCTCACCCGGTAGATGTTGGGGTCCTCATCGATGACAGGAGGAGGAGGTCCGGCATCATCACCTGGCTCTGTGGAAGGAGGAGACAAAGGGTCAGTGAAGGGTTTGAGTAGTGATACGTGGAATGATGGTGATATACGGTACTGTGCAGGGAGGTTGAGTGGGTATGTCACTTCATTCAGCTGCCTCTCGATGGTGAAAGGTCCAATGTAGCGGGGACTCAACTTACGGCAAGGCAGCCGGAGACGGATGTCCCGGCTGGAGAACCAAACCTTTTGCCCAGGTTGGTATTGCGGTGTTGGTCCTCTCCTGACATCAGCTTGTGCCTTGTGTCTCCGGACTGCCTGCTGGAGTTGCACGTGAGCTGAGTACCAGACCCTCTCGCTCTGTCGGAACCAATGATCTACCACTGGGACCTCCGAGGGCTCACCCAACCATGGGAAGAGAGGAGGCTGATATCCCAGGATGCACTAGAACGGGATGAGCCCTGTGGTAGACTGCTGGAGGGAGTTCTGGGCGTACTCGGCCCAGGGTAGATATTGGCTCCAACAATCCTGGTTCCGATGGCAGTAAACCTTCAGGAATCTCCCGATTTCCTGGATCTTGCGCTCAGTCTGGCCATTCGTTTGAGGATGGTACCCGGAGGATAGGCTGACGGATACTCCTAGGAGGCAGAAGAAGGCTGACCAGACTCGGGATATGAACTGGGGTACACGGTCAGATACGATGTCCTCAGGGAGTCCAAAGTGACGGAAGACGTGTTGGAAGAGTGCCTCCGCCATTTCCAGAGCGGTAGGCAACCCTTTGAGGGGAATGAGCTTGCATGATTTCGAGAAGTGATCCACGAGGACCAAGACACAGGTGAATCCTTGAGATAGAGGGAGATCCGTCATGAAATCCACCCCAATGTGAGTCCAAGGGCGTTCTGGGATGGGCAGCGGCAATAGCTTCCCCTCAGGCAATCTCCTAGGAGTATCCGCAATGGCACAGACTGAGCACCCCTTGACGTATCGGGAGATATCCTGAGGCATGGAGGGCCACCAGTAGCGCTGACGTAGGAGCGAGAGGGTCCTTCTCCTGCCTGGGTGTCCAGAGCCCGGTGAGGAATAAGCTAAGTCCAAGAGGGGAATGCAATGGTTAGGTGGTACATACAGGCACCCCTCTGGACCTCCCGGCGGAGCAGGGTTTTGGGTGTTCTCCAGTTGGATCTGTTGATGGATGGCCCACTGAATGGGACTGACGAGCATGGCTGGAGGGAGAATGGTCTCGGGGTTTTCAGGTTCAGGATCTTGATATAGTCGAGATAGAGCATCAGCTCTGTTGTTTTGGTCTCCAGGACGATACATGACCTTGAAGTTGAAGCGAGTGAAGAATAAGGCCCATCTAGCTTGGCAATTGTTGAGCCGTTTGGCATCTCTCAGATATTTGAGGTTCTGATGATCTGTGATTACTTCAAAGGGGTGTTTAGCTCCCTCCAGCCAATGTCTCCATTCCTCCAGGGCGAGCTTGATAGCTAGGAGTTCCCGATTACCAATATCATAATTCTGCTCTGCCGGGGATAGCTTCTTCGAGAAGAAGGCGCATGAATGGTGTCGTGAGGGTTCCCCCTGCCGCTGTGACAGCACCGCTCCGACCCCGGTAGAGGAGGCATCCACCTCCACGATGAACTGGCGGTTAGGATCTGGATGGACCAGGATCGGAGCGGACTGGAAGGCGAGCTTCAACTGATGGAAGGCTTCCTTGGCAGTGGTGTTCCAGGACAGAGACTTGGGCCGGTTTTTTAACAGGGAGGTGAGAGGTGAGCTGAACAGACTGTAATTGTGGATAAAGCATCGGTAGAAGTTGGCAAATCCCAGGAATCTCTGTAGTTCCTTGATGGTGTTGGGTAACGGCCAGTGAAGAATGGTGTCCACCTTCCTCTGATCCATCTTGACGCCGTGGCTGTCAATAATGTATCCTAGAAATTGGACTGAGGTGGTATGGAATTCACACTTCTCCAGCTTGAGATACAGGTGATGTTCCCAAAGTTTTTGGAGGACTTGGAGTACATGTTCTTCGTGTTCTCTCATGTCTCGAGAGTAGATGAGGATATCATCTATATAGACTATGACAAACTTGTTCAGGAATTCACGGAAGACTTCGTTCATATAGTTCTCGAAGACGGATGGTGAGTTGGACAACCCATACGGCATCACCCGGTACTTGTAGTGCCCGGAAGGGGTGATAAAGGCGGTTTTCCACTCGTCACCTTTCCGGATGCGAATGAGGTTATAGGCGCTTCTTAAGTCGAGCTTGGAGAAGATGGTGGCACCTTGGAGTTGCTCAAGGGCTGCAGGGACAAGAGGAAGGGGATAACTAAATTTGACGGTTTGGGAGTTGAGATGACGATAATCAATACACGGCCGCAAGCCTCCATCCTTTTTTGCCACGAAGAAGAAGCTCGAAGCGGCAGGGGAGGTAGATGGTCTTATGAAACCTTGTTGGAGCGCTTCATGCACATACTCCTCTATGGCCTGCTGCTCCGGGATGGACAGTGGATAGATGCGGCCTTTGGGTAAGGTAGCCCCAGGCAGGAGGTCGATGGCGCAGTCCCATGGCCGATGAGGTGGAAGTTTGGTAGCCAACTGCTTACTGAAGACATCCTGGAACGCCCGGTAGGCTGGAGGAATGGTTATGCTGACGTGGGTGTCTGGACTTTCCACAGATGTAGACTGCACTGGAAGTTGTTGGTAGACTGGAGAGGATTTGGGTTTAACTTTAATTGAACGAGTTATACAGTTCTGGAAGCGGTTTTCACCCCATTTGAGGATTTCGCCAGAGGACCAGTGAATGTGGGGTTGATGCAGTTTTAACCATGGGCGTCCCAGGATGATGTCAGCGGTTGACTCCTCCAGCACAATGAATGTGATGGTCTCCTCATGCAGACGACCGATGCGGAGAGTAAGTGTGGGGGAGAAATGGCGGACACGACCTTGGCCCAGCGGCTTTCCCTGTATTGTGGTAATCCTGAGGTCAACTGGGCAGCATGTTGACCGAAGACTTCCTTTAAATGAGCACAGAAGGTGGAGACAGAGCCAGTGACCGGAGCATTCGATTCCCACAAGGACTGCGCCCATTGCAGAGCTCGTCCTGAGAGCAAGGAGATGATGAATGCCACTTGGCCTCTCTCATGTTGGAACAGGTGGGAGTTCGCTTCCATGTATAGCGAACACTGTAACAGAAACCCGCTGCAATCCTCCGCCGCGCCGCTGTATGTCGCTGGTCAGGCCATGGGACTCGCAGAGGCAGCTGAGGAAGTGACGGGTGCCGCAGGTGATGGTGATGGCTGTACGGTCGTGCTAGCCGCTGGTGGTGAAGGGTTGGTGTATTGCATCAGTGAGGACCATACAGCTTGAACCTGGGCAGTGAATGGGTCAGCGGTGCGGTCTCCGCCTGTGTCCGGAGAGCTCTGCATGCGGTCTGGTCTTCTGTCAGACACAGACGAGGACACAGAGGTAAATGCAAAGTGAAACAGTTTAATAAACAGAGGTATCAGACACAAGCTGAACACAGGAGGATATCTTGACACGTAGAATACTTTATGGATGATAACTGTTTACTTTCCTTTGTAGATGGGGAGGACGAGGAAGACGATGAAGACGAGGCAGGAGATGAGGAAGACTGGAACAGGTAAGTAATCCACAGGTTAGTAGCAGGTAACAGTCAGGGTGAGGTCCAAGACCAGACTGCGAGTGGTTGAGTGTGGCGTGCTTATATGTGGCTCTGGTGATGATGCACAGGTGATCAGAATTCCGGTGATTGTGAACGAGTGGGCGTGGCGTAAGTGTCCATGTCTGATGGTGCAGGCAGTGCGGTTGTGACAGATGGAAACATTGACAAATGTAAAAATACTGTTTATTTCCCAAAACTTACAAATAATACTTAATACAATTTCAGCCTCCTATCTGCTCCCGACCAGAGAAAATCAAAAATTAAAATTCTCAAAATTTCAATCTATCAAATTTTAATCCTCAAACACATAAACAGATTTGAGATCTTATTTTTTAAGTCTCAAAACTGAAAAAGTTTGCATCCACACTATTCTTAGTCAGGTACTCCCTAAAAAGAGATCCAAATCCTTCCCATTATAAATCGACCCTGAATGTGGAACTTTGAGGAATTTTGATCATTACATTTAGCCTAAAAGGTACACTTTGTAAATTTTGTTTGTTCAAAATGTACAAAATGTATATGAGTGAGTACATCATGAATCCATCTTCCAAACCGTGTTTTTGTTTTATCCTGAATCACTATTGTACACCTATAAAAAGTGTTTATATTTTGACTATTTTAGACAGAGACGACAACTGCTGTGGAGTATCCCAGTACCTGCGTGACTTGTCATAGACATAAACAAAGAGAAGTAGCTCTGGCTTCAATGTTTATCTGTAAGATGCATATAGTTTTGTTTATTAACTGCTAGAAAGTCAAAAGTTACATAGTGTACCTTTAAATTATAAGTCTAAGGAACAAGAATATGCAAAATAACTATATATTTTTATAATCTTTTAATGTGCTTTAAAGATCAGTTTTTGTTCCAAGCAGCAAAAACCTTCCTGAGATGAGATATTGAAGTTTCCATAGGGCCTGTATGAGCCATGACACAAAGACAGCCAGTGTGGTTAAACCAAATAAAATGAAAAACTGGTGCTTTTGCAGTTACCAATATATATAGGAAAATAAAAAAAATGGATGAACAACTATCTTTAGAACTTTTGGACCACTTGAGATGGATGGACTATTTATTAGATTTATATAGAGCAGTGACATACAGATACAGTACATGTTCTCAGTACAATGTAATTTTGCATTTGTGTGTTTCGTTCTCTGTTTGCTTCAGGTGACACTCAACATCTCTCAGCAGATCTGAGGATTGTGTTGATGGGGTATAGATATGCTGGTAAGAGTTCATCAGGAAACACCATCCTGGGCAGAGACAAGTTTGACTTGAAGAGATCTGCTCAGTGTGTGAGAAGAGATGGCGAAATAGCAGACAGACACATCACTGTCATTGAAGCTCCAGGATGGAGGATGAATCACACTGTAGAGTTCAGTCCTGAGATACTGAAACAGGAGATTTTGCTCAGTGTGTCTCTGTGTCCTCCAGGACCACACGCTGTACTGCTGATCATACCTGTAGTCATTAGATTTAAAGAGACACACAGAAAAGCAGTTCAGGATCATCTGGATCTTCTCAGTGAGAGAATCTGGAGTCACACTATAGTTCTGTTCACCTTTGGAGACTCTCTGTTAGACACATCTATAGAGCAGCACATTGAGAGTGAAGGACAGGATCTCCAGCGGCTGCTGGACAAATGTGGGAACAGGTATCATGTTCTCAACAATCACAACAGGAGTGACGACACTCAGATCAAGGAGCTACTGGAGAAGATTGAGGAGACAGTGGCACAAAACAATGGTCACCATTTTGAAATAGACAGAAAGATTTTACAGAAGATGGATGGTAGAAAGAAGGCAGAAGAGCGACTGGACAAATGGAGAGAAGACATTAGATCAGAGACCAGTGAGTGAAATGATCAAATTGTATGAATATTATCTACACACAGTCTCACAATCCTCATCATTATTTTAGAGTTTTTTTGTTATAAATAGTTATAAATAATTTAAAATTGTCCATCACACAGACCTCAGGTTGAGCTCTAACACTCACTAACATCTCTTACAGTCTTCATTTTTCTCAGATGTTTTCCTATCCTGATTTTGACCAGGTTTAATCATGTTTAGCTTCATTAGGAAAACCAGGCAAGAGCTACAGGGTCAAAATCAAATAACTTGTAATCATTTAATGTTCTGTTTCTGTGTGAATCAAAGTGCTGCTTGAATTGAAACTTCCATTGACTCATTTAGAGTTGATGTAATGTTGACCATCTGAATGAATTACAATCACATGAATTGATGAATATATTCCTTCAATGCCATGTCAGTTTCTTTGGATAAAAGTGTCTGTCAAACACATTAATGCAAATGTTCTTCTGATCTGCTCTCTGCTTTCATTATTATAGTGAGTGGAGATGATGGATCTGATTCATGGTCTCTGAGAAGTTCAGCTTACGGTTCATTCAGATCACGATCAGGAGCAGAAACTGTTTTCAGTTCATCACGTTCCAGAGATTCATCTCACACAAGTTATGAGTCAGGGGCCATAAAACGACATAACAGCAATGAATGGCCACCACCAAACAGTGAGTGTCTTTAGTTTCATTTGGCACTTTCAGTAACTTTGGTTTCCCTGTGACCTTCTTTTAAAGCATTAGAGCCTGTGATTTCTACTTATCCCTTCTGCTTTGTTGTGAAAATGTAATATTTAAATGTAGATTGTCATAAATCTGTTACCACATTTTTTTCCCCATCACAAGATTTGGACCCTTTTTTTTATCTGCCATTTTGTCAATTTTAACACAAATAACAATACTGATATTTAATTTATGGCAATAAATGCAAACCTGATCTGAAATAAAATAAAAAGCTCATTTAATATTTAGTTTGACCTCATTTTGAAAGTTCCAGAATCTTTATGGTCAGCTTTATATACTTGCAATAAATAGTGATCAGAAATTTCATAGATAAAACAGGAGTAAGTCTTAAATCCCATCTGATTAATAAAGTATGTGTTTAATTTTTTAAAGAACAGCTGATAATGACTACTAATAGGCTACATTATTTTTAGGAACATATTGTTCTTTAAGTCGTTTACTGATTTATTTTGTTCCCACAGTGAGTGGAGATGAGCGGTCAGACACAAGGTCTTTGGGAAGTTCTGCTTCTGGTTCATCCGGATCACTATCATCAGCAGACAGCAGTTCAGTTTTTAGTTCATCACGCTCAACAGTCTCATCTCACAGCTCAGGATTCGGATCTTTGCGGTCCATCCCAGAGTCTGAGGAACATTCAGGAACCAGAAGAACACTTGCTCTGCCCAAGATCTCAAAACTTTTCCCAAGAAGAGTAAAGAAGCATGATAAACATGAAGAACACACTAAGAAAACTTGAATTATATGAAATTAATGAAAGAGAAATTGTCTTTATATGTTGACATTTATATTTGACAGTATTTAATGATAATTATAAATATTACTAAAACTAAAAAGGTATGCAGTTGTTTTAACCTTAAGGGATGAAGTTGTAATTGTATTTCACATTAACAGAGCTGTAACAAATATACTAATATGTAATTAACATTGACATTTTGGATTATTTTGTCATAGATTTGGCGAGCATTTGTGCTTATAAAACTTAAACTTTTTTATTTTTTTTTAAATGACCAATCATTTCGCTAGATAAGACACTTATTCATCGTCTGGTATTGTTTAAAGCCATTTGAAGCTGCACTGAAACTGTCATTTGGACCTTGAACCGTTTGGTGCCCATTAAGTCCACTATATGGAGAAAAATCCTGGAATGTTTTCATCAAAAACCTTAATTTCTTTTCGACTGAAGAAAGAAAGACATGAACATCTTGGATGACATGGGGGTGAGTAAATTATCAGCAAAAGTTTATTTAAAAGTGAACTAATCCTTTAATCGAGTGAAATAGTTTTTCATTTGTAATCAGACAGATATAGTTGTAAAATCAATATTGCATTGTAACGTATTCTGGGATTATATTAATTGAGAAGGATACATGTTCACTGCCTCAGAATTTGCTAAAATGAGAAATCTTACAAGACAGCATAATTTTGCTTCTGATAGTGGGAACATGAACCATATTGTGGAGTGTGAAGATGACTAAATGATGTCTAGATAGGCAGCTCAAATCACACCAACATCTTCTCCACTGCACTACTTCAGACAACTGTAAGAAATGACAGGTTTGCTAAATTAAGCTAAAAATAGACTACAATTATTCCACCATTTTGAACAAAAACGGCATTAGTTCACTGTCAGATATCAGCCTGCATGTAAAGAAGCCTTAACCCTTAATTTAACCACTAGTTAAATGTTCAAAGTAAGATGTGTTTGATGAATAGTCTTGGTCCTGATGTTGTTCTGACAGGGCATTAGTATGGGGGTAAATTGATGCCAAAACCATTGAAAATGGACAGACTAAAAGTCACAAATAGATATTAGAACTTGTAAACACAAAACACAATCTACAAATAGATAAAAAATCCGCAAACAAAGTCCTCATGATCCGCAAATGTAAAACAAGATCTACAAATAGATACAAAGTCCTCAAACAAACTCTTTGTGATCCACAAATATAAAGCATGATCTACAAAAAGATTAAAAATCCACAAATAAACACATCCTGATTCACAAATAGAAATCAGTGACTTGTACTTGAAAACCAGAATTTGAATGAATGTAAAGTGACTTGTTTGCAGGTGAAGATCATGTTCTGTTTGTAGATTGTGTCACATTTGTTTTCATAATTCTGACACTATTGTTTCGCTGTTGTGACAAAATAATGCCATAATCATTGAAAATGAAGAGACTGTGAGTCAAAAATGCATATTACAATTTGTAAACACAAAACAAGATCTACAAATAAATTTAAAATCTGCAAATGTAAAACACAATCTGTAAATAGATTCCAAATCTGCAAACAAACTCCTCATGATCCGCAAATGTAAAACAAAATCTACAAATAGATAAAAAATCCACAAACAGACTCTTCATGATTCACAAATAGAAATCAGTGACTTGTACTTGACAACCAGAATTTGAATGAATGCAAAGTGATTTGTCTGCGCATGAGGGTCATTTTTTATTTGTAGATTGTGTTGCATTTGTTTTCAGAATTTTGGCACAGCTGTTTCGCTGTTTTTTCCATTAAAAAATCTACAAATGCCCTCCTTACAATTTGCAAACAAACATGGTCTAACTTGTATTTTCAAACCACTGTAAAAAGACATTCGTACACATTCTGTGCAAAGCTCAGCATGCAAGTGTTGAATCTGTGTTTGCAGATCACTGGGCATTCACAGATCCCTCTGCACACGTCTACAGATCTTTTTGGCACTATCTTTCCGCAGAGTGTGTGACTACGATCCACACGTGTAGTCAGCCAATCAGGGGTATTGCTTCAATGTGATGTCACGCCCCCTCAATAAGCCCTTTTCAAAATAAGAGCTGACACTTCTCTGATGTGTGGGCTGGGCTCACTGCCATTTACCGTTGCCGGTGTCACAGCGCTGACAGGCGGACAGAGCCTGGGCAGCGCTGCAGTAGGAGTAAAATCTTTAATACGTGGAAGGGGGAGCTGCCACGGGACCTGCCACCGTTATATGCGCCTGCTTCGGGACCTGCCACGGTTATGCGCGCCTGCCTCGGGACCTGCCACGGTTATGCGCGCCTGCCTCGGGACCTGCCACGGTTATGTGCGCCTGCCTCGGGACCTGCCACGGTTATACGCGCCTGCCTCGGGACCTGCCACGGTTATGCGCGCCTGCCTCGGGACCTGCCACGGTTATGCGCGCCTGCCTCGGGACCTGCCACGGTTATACGCGCCTGCCTCGGGACCTGCCACGGTTATGTGCGCCTGCTATGGCAAGCCAAAGTACTCACAAACGCCTGGTCGGACGTCTGATTGCACACTGACGCGTCAAAAGCGCGCGTTTTGACAGCAAAACGTGCGTCCTCGACGTGTGATTTGCGTTAAGAACACGCGTTCTTAACGCGCGCTTTGGTATCATGGGAAACGCGCGTCAAGAACGCGCGTTTTTGTGTACCAAAACGCGCGTTCTCGGCGTGTGATTTGCTATTAAAACGCGCGTTCTTGACGTGCGCTTTGGAGTGACCAAAAACGCGCGCTTTTGACGTGCGTTTATCATAACACAAATGGGCGTCGAATACGTGCGTTTTGAGTCAGACAAAACGCTCGTTATGAACGTGTGAACAGGTAAACCAAACAGGCAGTGCAAACGTGTGTTTAAAGTGTCCATCAGGCGAAGAGAACGCGCTCTTTCCTTAGAGTTCTCAAAAGTGCATGTCGAAAGCGTGTGCTCACTCTTTAGGGCTTTGAGTCTGTTATGTTTTTGTCCGCTATAGGTTTAGGACAGTATTATCATTAAACTCAACCAAAACAACATGGAATTGTCGAGGATAAATTTGGCAGATGATTATAATGGTTAAAGTTATAATCCATAATAATTAATATGAAATATGCATATGAAAACGTAAAACTATTATTTAAAATAGCCGTGGGGGATTACAGTGGATATTCCTTCGATCAAGGCCAAAACTTTGTAAGTTTGTAAGGAGCCAATAACGACATGTATGATCATCTTGGCTATATATTACGGTGGCGCATTGCCTCATAAATAATATTTTTTTCCCCTCAATTATGTCATTAAGACATCTTTTCTCGTGATAACGAGATGTTATGTCGTTAAAATCACATATTTTGTACGTGACGTGTACGAAAAATACCTTTATACCTTTGTCTGATCTATAGAGCTCATATAGCCTATATCGGTTCAATTTACATTTATTTTTTTTAGCGCTTTTCACAATACTTAGGCCTATAGTTTTAAAGCAGCTTTATAGGAAATGCTTTAACATTACAATTTGGAGTACCTAATCTGTTATCAAAGGTGACTGTACAAGTTATGGCCTAATTTCAGACATATATAGCCTACATAGGCTATATGTAGTTAGCTAACATATTAATTTAAACAATGTATTAAGGTAGAAACAATGAGCGATGTCCAGAAAAATGTGTAGGCCTAGCCTACATATATATATATTAAATATAATATATATATATATAATTAATATATATATAATTAATATATATATTAAACGTTGTAGCCTACTAAGAAAGCATAGGTACTACACAGAAAACTGTATTCGTGCAGAATTTGATCTTTTAATAGCCTATCACTTAGTAGGCTACATTAAGCGACCTTGAGCTTTTTCTTTATAACGGTTTTCTATAAGAGAAAAACACTTAATGTAGGCTAATTAAACGAACTGCGTTCATATTCTGGGCTCATCTGCTTTGCTGTACATAGTATGGTTTAGTATGGTGTTTACTGAGTTTGGTCTTTTATGTCACACATTATACAAGCATTAAGCTTTAAACATGTATTTTAGGCTATCTCCACAACAAATCCATAATGGTATTCAATACAAAACAAGACTGAAAATTGTTATAAAAAGTATAAAATAATCATAAACAAATTATGGCATTCATTACAAACAATATTTATTTAAAAGCCTAAAAAAATGTATTTAAATTGACACTGTTGGGCTCTCATTCGGCACAAATCCAATTGTGTATTAGCACTTGGACATTAAAATATATTTACGCCTATTATGTTGTTAAACAATGCTTTCGTGTCCCAAAACAGCACTCACATGCGCAAAAACATGTTTGGAACAGGGTCGATAATTTCAATATTAGTGGGGCTCAGCCCCAAATGAGGGATTTAAAAATATATATATGCTATAGGCCGATATAGGCCTATTTAATAAATGTTATGCATGAACAATACATAGGAGGCCTATATCAAGTCAATCCCTGTTGAATTTATTTCTAATCATTCTAAATATTCATGAATATTCAATACGAATATCGACAAACTTTAGGCTATTTTTGGGATGTATTTGTCTAGATTGGCAATATGTGGCTAACATTTTCTTTTTAATATTTTTTCCAATACATGTAATCTTTTGAACACTATTTTTTTTTTAAACTCTATTTCTGTGCAGTAAAATTAACTTGAATGTATAACAAAATTTAGTAGTTTAGGCTTTAAAATATTGTTTGTAGGTAATGAATGCCAATATAATTTATGTTTATTTAATACTTATATTTTGTATAGAACAATTTAAAGGATTTGTTGTGGAAATAGCCTAAAATACATGTTTAGCATATTTTTTTGTAAAAATTTCGTTTTTACCGGCTAGCCCGGCTTCATGGTTGGCATAGGGGTATTTAATCCCACCACTGCGTAGGCTTTTTTAGTTCCCCTTGCGCTACAAATCTTTTAAATTTAATGGTATTCAGATAAACAGAACAATAATGACAAATATAATATATAAACGTCAACCCCAAACCAAATTAATTTAAAGCTAAACTGAAATAGAAACCCATTTGGCATAAATCCAAATGTTTCCATATGCACTATTTGGATCCTATAGCCTATTTATTATTTAAACGCTCTGGGTAGCATTTCCCAAAAGCATCGTAAGCCTAAGTTGATCGTAGCTCCAAGCTCCATTGGTTTCAATAGAGCTACGATCAACTTAAGCTTACGATGCTTTTGGGAAACGCAGCCCTGGGCTGGATTTCCCGATAACGTTGTCTCTCAGCGCGCTACGAAGACCCTAAAGTATACCTTAACTGAATGTATACCTTTTTCAGGCATGTTGCCCAAACTATACCTTAGGAGGTTGCTTAAGATATACCTTCTTAAGTGCGACGTTACCAGGTGCTGCCCATGGCACTGAAGCTGAATTGGTTGATATCGATGGATCGAGAATCGATAATTCACTCTATACAGGGGCTGCTTCACTATGTTATGTGAGAAATCAGTGTTCTTTATAAAAAGAAGCACTTCAGAAGTAGAAAATGCATTTATCAGGACTCATTGGATCTTATAAAAATAATCCAAATTACAAGCTAAATCTATCTTGTAATTTATCTATATTCTGGGGGTGCGGAGCCCCCATCAGCGCGAGTTTAAGGCGACAGTTATTTAGAACATAATTTTAGAATGTATTAATTCCTTGGAGACACGTCATGCAGCTGGCAGATATGTATGTAACTCGTTTATATCGTTTTTCCTTTGTTATTCAAAATATCCACTAACTTGTTAACTACACCAAGCATTTTATGATATATTCCGATTGTAAAATATGTGGAAGTGAATTTTTGTCGCGCGATGAGTTTGCACCGCAATTCAGAGCTGTCGGATTTACTTAATTTTCCCCGAAATACATTAAAGTATGTGGCTGGTGAACTGGGAGAAGAATAGAGTAAACTTATGTTTCATACACAATGTGTATCTGATATTAATAAAACACTTCGTCAAATTATATAATTGAAAGGGTTATTATTGCAGCTTCTATAGACATCGGTGTATTGAATTTGAATTTAACAAACTATAAATGTATTTTTATATAGCCTAGTGCCTCATTCATATGTGTATTTAAATGACTGAAATCTAAATAAACCTGATGTGGGGTTGAAAACACTAAATATAGTTGTGATATATGACAAGAGCTGAGCGCGTCTGTCTCTGGATCAGAGCTAAAGCACATTTGAAGTGAATCTTTGCATTTTATTCTTTGTCATTATCCTAATTGAACACTGGGTGCATTACAACTTCAGAATTATATTCGTATAGACTGTCAGCAGTGATAAGGTATAGTTAAGAGTGGTCCAGACCAACCTTACGAAAGTATGACTTACAGAAGGTATACAAGAACGTTTCGGGAAACATGTATTAACGTTAACGACGTAGAGTTAACAAGGTTTCGGGAAATTCAGCCCTGATTGTACACAGACTAAAATGAGCAGTGGCTTTTTCTGTATTTGGTTGAATGTATTTTGTTTTGACAATAAACAGGCTGCATGCGATGTCAAGTTATAGTAGCCTAGCTAAAACTGATATGGCGCCGGCGCGTTCACTTGAATTTTCTTATAAAAGCATAAACAACTTAAAATACTCAGACATTTATGGTCATAAGAGTAACACCATTCGAATCTGTGTAGGTATAACTATTATTGTAACTATTATTTGCACTCACACAATAAAACATTGCTTGAAAAATAAAGACAAGCAATGCCTTTCCGTGAACTTCTCAAAAATGAATCGAAACTCATCATATGGTCTACTTGTCGCATTTTTTTTCTTTCATTTTCTTAATATGTTAATCATTTAGGTTTAATATATTTCGTGTATGCCTAGCTAGAAATAGGCTATTTATTCCTTTTATAAGATTTCATCTTGTTTTTTCTTCGTTCACAGAAGACCTTTTTTGAGGTATTGTCTCCACTTTCATTCATCAGTTTTATTTTGATAAATAGGTCTATGACAATATAGCATTATTTTTGTATCCGTAGCGCAGGCCTGTGTATTTTAGCAAAATTATTTTTGAATAGACCTATAATAAAATGCGACTGAAACACCAATGATAATTTTTTTCTCTCAAAAACTTAATTCTGACTTTGTGCATGTGGCATAATCAGGTGCGAGTTATTTTCCAGAAAGTAAGTAATGCTAAATAATAAAACTGTGTTTTATTAGGCTATTATAAACTGCATAGGCTACACGCCAATAAAACAATAATATTGTGTTCATAACTCTATGGGCATTGCCATCGATACAGGCATCTAAAGGTATTTTACACTATATTTGCTTCTGCTTTTCGAGTGCGGAAGTGTGATAAAGGCATGATAAATTCTCTATTATAAATCAGATAAAGGTATAGCCTATACATTCACGTCATATATGCCAACAAAATGTCGTTTTAACGACATAACATCTCGTTATTACGAGAAAAGATGTCTTAACAACATAAATTCTCGTTATTACGAGAAAAGATGTCTTAACGACATAATTGAGGGAAAAAATATTATGTATGAGGCAATACGCCACCGTAATATATAGCCAAGATGATCACACATATGGTGTAGTATTTTATTGGCTCCTTACAAATTTACAAAGTTTTGGCCTTGATCGAAGGAATATCCACTGTAATCCCCCACGGCTATTTTAAATAATAGTTTTACGTTTTCATATGCATATTTCATATTAATTATTATGGATTATAACTCAACCATTATAATCATCTGCCAAATTTATCCTCGACAATTCCATGTTGTTTTGATTGAGTTTAATGATAATACTGTCCTAAACCTATAGCGGACAAAAACATAACAGACTCAAAGCCCTAAAGAGTGAGCACACGCTTTCGACATGCACTTTTGAGAACTCTAAGGAAAGAGCGCGTTCTCTTCGCCTGATGGACACTTTAAACACACGTTTGCACTGCCTGTTTGGTTTACCTGTTCACACGTTCATAACGAGCGTTTTGTCTGACTCAAAACGCACGTATTCGACGCCCATTTTTGTTATGATAAACGCACGTCAAAAGCGCGCGTTTTTGGTCACTCCAAAGCGCACGTCAAGAACGCGCGTTTTAATAGCAAATCACGTTATTGACGCGCGTTTCCCATGATACCAAAGCGCGCGTTAAGAACGCGTGTTCTTAACGCAAATCACACGTCGAGGACGCGCGTTTTGCTGTCAAAACGCGCGCTTTTGACGCGTCAGTGTGCAATCAGACGTCCGACCAGGCGTTTGTGAGTACTTTGGCTTGCCATATGGCAGGTCCCGAGGCAGGCGCGTATAACCGTGGCAGGTCCCGAGGCAGGCGCGCATAACCGTGGCAGGTCCCGAGGCAGGCGCGCATAACCGTGGCAGGTCCCGAGGCAGGCGCGTATAACCGTGGCAGGTCCCGAGGCAGGCGCGCATAACCGTGGCAGGTCCCGAGGCAGGCGCGCATAACCGTGGCAGGTCCCGAAGCAGGCGCGCATAACCGTGGCAGGTCCCGAGGCAGGCGCGTATAACCGTGGCAGGTCCCGAGGCAGGCGCGCATAACCGTGGCAGGTCCCGAAGCAGGCGCGTATAACGGTGGCAGGTCCCGAAGCAGGCGCATATAACGGTGGCAGGTCCCGTGGCAGCTCCCCCTAGTGAAAAAAAAGTATACTTTATTGTATTTTAAATATATTCCCATTTTCTATAGTACACTGCAAATATACTAACAAAAAATGTACTATCATTAAATATATAAAAGTATATTAGTAGCATATTTTCACAATGCAACTTTTAACACACTTTAAAATAATTGTACTTTAGTATATTTTCTAAAAAATATATTTTAGAAAAATATACTTGAAGTGTAAGTTCAGTTTATTTTTTAAAAATGTATTTATTTGCACTTTATGAAAATATATTTGAGGTATATTTTAACAGTGTGCTGAAAATGATCATTGTAACAATGCACTGAAAGTATATTTAAAAAATACATTATTTAATATCCTTAAGTTGTAGTGTATCTAATGTTAAATTTGAGTATATTTTTTAAGTTTAATTCTTCATAATTGAAATTCATTATATTACTTGTGCTATTTATTTCAGTAGCCTATGACTAATGCATTAAAAGCCCATTTAATGCAGTGTAGCCTATACAATTTCCAAATATGTTTAAATGTTTATTAATTTTACACTGGCAGAATCATTTTACAATTGTACACACAAATCTATATTAAACAACACACCAGCAGCACAAGTAATGTTACATGAGAAAACATATGTTGAGTGGTTAAACTTGAGACTTCAAATTAATTCAAATGTCTCTTCAACTTGGTCTGTGACCAATCAGATTTTGTTGCTCACTGCCTTCACCCTAGTGAAAAAAAAGTATACTTTATTGTATTTTAAATATATTCCCTTTTTCTATAGTACACTGCAAATATACTAACAAAAAATGTACTATCATTAAATATATAAAAAGTATATTAGTATCATATTTTCACAATGCAACTTTTAACACACTTTAAAATAACTGTACTTTAGTATATTTTCAAAAAATATATTTTAGAAAAATATACACGAAGTGTAAGTTCAGTTTATTTTTTAAAAGTGTATTTATTTGCACTTTATAAAAATTTATTTGAGGTATATTTTAACAGTGTGCTGAAAATGATCATTGTAACAATGCACTGAAAGTATATTTAAAAATACATTATTTAATATCCTGAAGTTGTAGTGTATCTAATGTTAAATTTGAGTATATTTTTAAGTTTACTTCTTCATCCTTGGAATTCATTATATTAGCCTACATGTGCTATTTATTTCAGTATGAATGCATTACAAGCCCATTTAGTATATGCAGTGTAGCCTATACAATTTCCAAATATGTGTAAATGTTTATTAAGTTTACACTGGCAGAATCATTTTACAATCGTACACACAAATCTATATTAAACAACACACCAGCAGCACAAGTAATGCGAAAAAAAATATGTCGAGTGGTTAAACTTATCGGAATTCAAATGTCTCTTCAACTTGGTCTGTGACCAATCAGATTTTGTTGCTCACTGCCTTCAGCCAATCAGAGCTGCTGACGTCACGGTCGTCGTCTGAATCCCCTCGCTCAGTCAGTCAGGTGAAGTATAATGTCGCAATGTGTAATTTATTTAATAAAACACTGAAAGCGCAATACATCGATCAATCTTGGGATTCTGACCAGTTCAATCAAGTGACATCGCAGCCTGACCGTGATGGCGACGACAACCGCTAATCTAATGGCCTACGCGATCCTGAAAGAACCGGAGAAAAGTGCTGCTATTGGGAGGTGAGTTGTAGTCTACCAGTTAACAAACTTTATTTTATTTTCGTTAACAAACGGAGAGCGATATTTCGGCTTGATATCTCCTTTTTGAGTTTTTGTGTGGTGGTTTATGGCGCATGTTTGTATGCAGCATCAAAACATTCATATGATTGGTCAAATCGGCCCGTATTCTGTACGATATTAATTCATAAAGTGTTTTATGCTTGACTATGTACCGAAAACAATATCGACATGCCATTCTGATACAGTTTCCTGCTGCTAATCCTCATTTACTGTTCAAAAATAGTATTGGTTCAATGTAGGATTTAGACAGACTATTGTAAACGTGAATAAAGAGTTGAGCATGCTGTCTTATATCTTTGGTATATTCTGTCAACAGATGCTGTTCTTCACGAGTCTCTGCGGTCATCATTGTGCCATCAGACACAATGAGAAGCTCATCAGAAAATGGAATATAATGTGTAATTTGTATTTGTGTATAGAGGGTTAGGGTTCTTTAATGAAAAACATGGTAAGTTTTGCTGAATCTAAGTTTAAATAAAAACTATTGGATTTGTCAATGAAATATGTCTCTTCATTAGTGATGTTGTTACATTTTATTTGTTTTAATGGCCTTGAAAACAAATTCATTCAACTTTGGGAAAATGTGTTAAACTGTATTTAAATAGTAGCACAACTGTATTGTGTGAGATTATGTAATTCAAAGTACAGTAATCAACATTTGAAGTGGATCAAAAAAGTTAGTACAACTTTGATTAAAGGTTTTGATCCGCTTCAAATGTTGACTATATTATACAAAGTATAAGTAATAACAAAGTGTATTGTTATTGACTGCAAAGTGTGTAATGTTTAATATTTGGAATAAGCCAAAGGTACTGAGCATACAGTATATACTATTACCTGTAAAATAATATATTCAGTGTATGTTGCTTGTGTTTTCTGAAGACACTCGTAATTATTTTGTAATGTACTTAAATCACAAATAAAGTGTACTTATAACACAAAGTGTACTCATAACAGAAATAAAGTATACTTATAACACAAATAAAAGTATACTTATAACAGAAATAAAGTATACTTATAATACAACGTATATTATAACAAAAAATATACTTTTAACACAAATAAAGTATACTTATAACACAAATTAAGTACACTTTAATATCACTAATCAAGCATGTAATTAGTCCCTACACAGACATATACTTAAAGTGTACTAAGTATACTTGAAGTTGTTCCAATTTAGTACACATAAGCATACTAAATATACTTAAAGTTGTATTTTAATACTACTTAATTTCAACTTAAATATACTTAGTACAAAATTAGTTGTTTCAAAATAGCACACTTTAAATGAACTAATCATTAACACACTTGAAATATACTAATAATTAGTCTTGCTGCAAGTATACTTAGTATACTTTTTTTTCACTAGGGCAGCCAATCAGAACGGCTGACATCACGGTCGTCGTCTGAATCCTCTCGCTCAGTCACTCAGGTGAAGTATAATGTCGCAATGTATGATTTATTTAATAAAACACTGAAAGCGCAATATATCGCTCAATCTTGGGGATTCTGACCAGTTCAATCAAGTGACATCGCAGACTGACCGTGATGGCGACGACAACCGGCTAATCTAATGTCCTACGCGATCCTGAAAGAACCGGAGAAAAGTGCTGCTATTGGGAGGTGAGTTGTAGTCTACCAGTTAACAAACTTTATTTTATTTTCTTTAACAAATGGAGAGCGAGATTTCAGATTGATATCTCGTTTTTGAGTTTGTGTGTGGTGGTTTATGGCACATGTTTGTATGATTGGTCAAATCGGCCCGTATTCTGTACGATATTAATTCATAAAGTGTTTATGCTTGTCTATGTACCGAAAACAATAAATACATGCCATACTGATACAGTTCCTGCTGCTAATCCTCATTTACTGTTCAAAAATAGTATTGGTTCAATGTAGGATTTAGACAGACTATTGTAAACGTGAATAAAGAGTTGATCATGCTGTCTTATATCTTTGGTATATTCTGTCAACAGATGCTGTTCTTAACGCCATCAGACACAATGAGAAGCTCATCAGAAAATGGAATATAATGTGTAATTTGTAGGCCTATTTGTGTATTGAGGGTCACCATGGTCCAATATTTTTTTTCTTTAATGAAAAACATGGTAAGTTTTGCTGAATCTATGTTAAGTTTAAATAAAAACCATTGGATTTGTCAGTGAAATATGTCTCTTCATTAGTGATGTTCTTATATTTTATTTAATTTAGTGGCCTTGAAAACAAATGCATTCAACTTTGGGAAAAAGTGTTAAACTGTATTTAAATAGTAGCACAACTGTATTGTGTGAGATTATGTAATTCAAAGTACAGTAGTCAACTTTTGAAGTGGATCAAAAAAGTTAGGACACCTTTGATTAAAGGTTTTGATCCGCTTCAAATGTTGACTATATTATACAAAGTATAAGTAATAACAAAGTGTATTGTTATTGACTGCAAAGTGTGTAATGTTTAATATTTGGAATAAGCCAAAGGTACTGAGCATACAGTATATACTATTACCTGTAAAATAATATATTCAGTGTATATTGCTTGTGTTTCTGAAGACACTCGTAATTATTTTGTATTGTACTTAAATCACAAATAAACTGTACTTATAACACAAAGTGTACTCATAACAGAAATAAAGTATACTTATAACACAAATAAAAGTATACTTATAACAGAAATAAAGTATACTTATAATACAATGTATATTATAACAAAAAATATACTTTTAACACAAATAAAGTATACTTATAACAAACTAAGTACACTTTAATATCACTAATCAAGCATGTAATTAGTCCCTACACAGGCATATACTTAAAGTGTACTAAGTATACTTGAAGTTGTTCCAATTTAGTACACATAAGTATACTAAATATACTTAAAGTTGTATTTTAATACTACTTAATTTCAACTTAAATATACTTAGTACAAAATAAGTTGTTTCAAAATAGCACACTTTAAATGAACTAATCATTAACACACTTGAAATATATTAATAATTAGTCTTGCTGCAAGTATACTTAGTATACTTTTTTTTCACTAGGGCCCCCTTCCACGTATTAAAGATTTTACTCCTACTGCAGAGCTGCCCAGGCTCTGTCCGCCTGTCAGCGCTGTGACACCGGCAACGGTAAATGGCAGTGAGCCCAGCCCACACATCAGAGAAGTGTCAGCTCTTATTTGAAAAGGGCTTATTGAGGGGGCGTGACATCACATTGAAGCAATACCCCTGATTGGCTGACTACACGTGTGGATCGTAGTCACACACTCTGCGGAAAGATAGTGCCAAAAAGATCTGTAGACGTGTGCAGAGGGATCTGTGAATGCCCAGTGATCTGCAAACACAGATTCAACACTTGCATGCTGAGCTTTGCACAGAATGTGTACGAATGTCTTTTTACAGTGGTTTGAAAATACAAGTTAGACCATGTTTGTTTGCAAATTGTAAGGAGGGCATTTGTAGA